>NW_009648043.1:1925483-1934036 GCF_000708025.1 Charadrius vociferus
CAGCTCTCCAGCCTGTCCAGGTCATGCTGGAAGGCAGCGCAGCCCTCTGGAGTGTATGCCAACCCTCCCAGTTTGGTGTCATCAGCGAACTTGCTGAGGATACATTCTGTCCCCTCATCCATGTCATTAATGAATATATTAAACAAAATTGGACCGAGTATTGACCCCCGGGGGACACCACTGGTTATAGGCCTCCAACTAGGCTTTGTGCCACTTATACCCTGCTGTGTTGTCCCTCCAACAGATATCAGGGTGGCTGAAGCCCACCATGAGGACCAGGGCTAGTGAACATAAGGCTGCTTCTACCTCTCTGTAAAGGTCCTCATCCACTTGGTCTTCCTGATCAGGTGGCCTGTAGCAGACCCCCACTGTAATGTCACCTGTCCCTGCCCTGCCTTTAATCCTGACCCATATGCTCTTGTTTGACTCTTTACCCATCCCCAGGCAGAGCCCCATGCACTCCAGCTGGTCACTGACAGAGAGGGCAACAGCTCCTCCTTGTCTCCCCTGCCTGTCCTTCCTGAAGAGCCTGCATCTTTCCATTCCAGCACTCTAGTCACAGGAGCCATCACACCATGTCTCCATGATGCCAATAAGATCATAGCCCTGCAGGCATGTGCACATCTCTGACTCCTCTTGTTTATTCCCCACACTATGTGTGTTTGCACAGAGGCATTTAAGTTGGGCTCCTGATGAAGCTGACTTACTGGCTGAAGTGGCTGGGATTACTTTGTGCTGCACTCCAGGTGTTCTCTTGCTGACCTGCGATCCTTCTCCAGGCTCTGGGCATCTATTGATCAAATCAAATGAAATCAAATGAAGCAACTGTATGTCATGCCACAAGCCCTGCTTTAAAAAGCACAGTGCTTTTATTCCCCCAGTGACTTTGATAAAGGTACTACACCATGGTGACTGCAAGCATGTGACCACAACAAAAGTCTCGCATGACTCCCAGGGGAAGCTCAGCATGAGTAAGCAATTCCTAGCACCGTCCAAAGCCACATTCCAGTAAGAGATTATGTTTTTGTACAGCCTCATGATTCCTGCCACTCCCCTCCAACAAAAACATTATTGTTATTATTTCCTCTATATCAGGAGACATAATGAGTATCACACCTAGTATTTTAACATTTCTTAGGAATAAGAAATTATTTTCCAGGCCGTTTTCTATTTTGGTCCCGGGTGATGACGAACATGTGCTGAATTTTATAATGGGCCCCAGATAAACCGAGGGCTTCATTCAATCCAGAATGTCACAATACATTTGGAAACAAACCAAAGTGTTTCCAAGAAATATGTATTTTTACCCATCACAAATAACCCAATCAACCGAGCACTTTATAGGGAAACCCATAGGAAGACAAAAATTTATTCCCAGTGAATACACAAGATTTCCCAATCTATGGTTCAACCCCGAAAGAAGAAAAAATAAGTTAGAAGCTCTTAGCAGTAGCTATTTTTTTAGAGAAATTTCATGAGAATAGCGGCACCCTGTCCCTACCGTGCTTTTTAAATTAAAAAAAAAAAAAAAAGAAATACAGACAGTTTTATTATTTGGTAACATCTCAGTTCAGGTCAGCCTTTGGTCTGCTTTGGTAACTCTACTGTGTAAACCTGAGATTGCTGTAGAAATAGCAGACTATTTCCCAAGTCAGAAGCAGTGTGGCTTTGTAAGTGAGGGACGAGCCTGCGAGGGCAGAGTGTCACAGTATTGCTGCTGCGCTTCCTCCAGAGGTGTGCTGGCTTAGCTACACTGAGCTGCTTCGTTCCATGTAAATGCATATAACTTGTCAGGACGCTGTATTCTGCAAATGTAGCAAGAGAATATGACAGCTGCCCTGTCCGTGTTTGAAGTACCATACAGTTGTGGACATGAAGTCCAATCTACATAATATTTAATGTCACCTCTCATTAACACCATCTTATGCCTCTGATGCAGGGTCTGAAGCAGCACAATGCTCATCATTTAGGAGCCATAGCTTTTCTACCCAGATGCTGTCAAAGAAGCTTTCTCCATATCTTCCTATTTATAGACCACAAAATACTGAACAATTGACTTAGCTATTTCCAGCACATCTCTGTCACTCTACATCCTCTTACTCTTCAGAAAGGAAAAGTTTCCAGATTAATTTCCACATGTGTTTACTGGTATAAGCCTTCCTGATAGCTGCAAATTTCAAATTATGGCCTAAGTGTAACACTTTTGTTTACCTCGCCTTCAAGATTTACTTCAAATGAGCCATCTTGCAGTGCCAGTTGAGTTTTGAAAGGCATAGCAATGTCCCAAACTCCATTTCAAATGTTACTTCCCTCTGGAGCCCAAATGGGAAGCTGACCTGAAGCTTAGTTCATGTTAGACAAACTACCAAAAATTTTTGCTTTACAGTGGTTTCTGTGAACAGATGGCCAAAAACTGACTAAGAACACCACCTCTGGCACCTTTTTATCTGCTGCCCCAATGGGCAACACTTGTCCCTGCAAGCACTCAGTGCTCTCTGTATTAAACCAATTTCGTACAGTCTCAAGGTATTAAAAACTGCTTTTACCTCTTCTTTCTCCTCTGCACCGGTTGAAATAGATGACATTTTCTTTTTGCTAGCTTTCTCATAAATCTAAATGATAATAACTAGGGATTTTTTTTTCTTGATAGCTTGGCAACACTTCATGCCTGTTTGCTTTGTTTTTTTGGGGGGATTTTTTAGTGTAGTGTTTTGGGTTTTTTATCTTTGGAGGTTTGGTTTGTTTGTTTGTGTGTTTTTTGTTTGTTTTGGGTTTTTTTTACTTTATAGTTACATACTTTTTCTTGCTATCAATCTTTTACAATGTGGTAGTAACATTCCAAATGAAACTAGGGATCACTATATCAGGGTCTGTACATATGCTGACAAAGAAATTGTAATTTCTCCCATTCTGTTTATTGCAGGGAGTAGCTTAGCACAAACCAATGGAACGCCTGACACAACATGATCCCAGGCTATGCCTGGAGTCCCATATGTTACCAAATAATGGTAGCAGGTTAAATGCTTGTCAGGGATAAAGAGGTAAAGGCTCAGCTAGAGGTAGGTTACAGACAAGTATAGCCAGTTACAATCATGACAGATGCCTTTGGGAAGCTATTGAAGAGCTCTAAATGTGGAGCCAGACACATCAGTTTAATCCAATAACAGATCTTAGGGGTGGTTGACAGGACATACTGGAGAGTTGCCAAGAAGTGCCTGATGATTACTTTGGACTCTTCCAGGCCCAGAAGCATCTCAGTTTCATTTCTAAATGGGTTGCATTTAACTTCTTGCTGCAGTCATAGAAGGGAGGCAGGACAGGGAGGGAGGCTGTTGGGTCTTGTCTTGAGTTCTTGTCCCAATATTGATGGCCCTGTGCCTTTTTTCAGCACAAGAATTATTTATAAAACACTTATTAATCACACAGAGTGGACTGACTAATTAAATTGACATTAGGTTTCTCTAATTAGACAGTATTTGGGAAACATTTCAAAAATGAAGAGAACTGTATTGATGTGAGAACTATTAATCATTTGATCCTGTGAGCTCAACAAATGACCATAATGCACATCTGTGGTTATCTGCATTTAAGCACCCATGTAGTCACATTTACTTTAATAAAACTTGGTGATGTTCTTCTAGTCAGGCGTTTACACTGATCTGCTAGCTTCAAAATGCTTTATCTACCTCTGCTAATCACTTGATCTCCTCTCACCCATTCCTCTTCTTCCGCTTGTACAAATGAGTTAAGAAGTGGGAGATGGGCCTTGAATAGTTTAATCCAGATTGTGATTTGGCAAGAAAAAACTAAACATTAAAAAGAAGATGTTGACATCAAAAGAGAAAGAAGAGTCTAAACCTTGGCCTTGCAGGACAAAATGATTGTTGACCGTGACAGCTATGGTGTGCTTTAAGTACTATCTCCATATTCCTTGTGCAAGCAAAATTGCTAATCAAAACAATATATTTCCTTAAAGGGAAAATATTCCTAACAATATATTTTTGAACCCTTCAGGCTGAGAGTTAGTGACTGATGCATTTTTAGGAACACTTTTTTCTTTATTCTAGAAATAGTAGGTTTTTTGGTGCATTTTTATTCAGCCATATGTAAGGGTGGTTGATCTAAAATTGTACTTAGTCTCATATGAAAAACACATTTTATTCAAATATACTGACAGGATCGCGATAGTGTAAAGTTAGCACTGAAATGCAGGTGAATATTTTTATATGGTGAGAGAAACCAAGGTCTGGTTTCAACTTTGTCAAAACACACTAAAATAGCATTACTGCAGAAAGTACTATTTGTGATTAGCAATAGGAGAAGTGCGTGGCAAAAATTGTCACCTTCTCCACTTTTTTTAATAAGTTTTTACTTCAGTACCTAACCCCCTTTTTAGCATTATTCCTGAATTAGGCAATGTATATAGAGAATTGCAAATTGTAGAGACATGCAAGAGCAGAATGGTTAGCTGCTTCTTTTCTGCTTAAGATCTTTTCTTTCCACACTGATTATGGACAGTATGACAACCATTATTTGGAAAAGGAGTCATACTGAAAGAAAAGTAGATAATTACCTGTAGGAAAAAGTGTAAGGAGTTGCCTAATCCAGTAGCTGAATGGAGAAAAGGCTGCCACAGCTCCACATTCACGGGTGTAACCAGTAGTGAGGCTGAGCCTGAATTCCCTATAGGCACACAACTGTACACACGCATACACCAAATGTGTGTGTGTGTGTGTATATATATATATATATATGTGCGCACACCTGGTCACACAGACCATGACATGGATAGAAAATGCACTCACGTAAACAGTGTCAACACCCTCACCTTGTTCCTATCTCTGGCTCATGAGGATGAAGGTCGATTAGTGGAACAAGTATACCTATATAGACATACACACTGTGTGGATGCTTCCAGCAGCTGGGCTCAGACTCTCAGTCTCCACAGCAGCTGCCACAGGATCCCAAGTCTCCCCCACTGGTGGCACCTGGACATACGCGCCCCCAAGGCCACAGCCCTATTCAAGTCGCTGATACTCAGAGTCCCTTTTGCACAGCGCATAGACACACACACATGATCAGTCTCTCCAGTAACTTGCTTGAGTGGACACCCAGTCTACCCAGTCCCTGGCCCTTGGATTTCCCTGTGACCTTATGCACAGATGAACACATGCAAAGAAGTCTTTCCATAGCTGGTCCCCACTTGTAGCCTTACTAGTAGCCAACCTTTACGCCTCGTGGTCTTTCCAGGAGTTGGCCTGGACCCCCCAGTCCCTCTGATAGCCAATTCTCTGACCCTCTGGTCTCTCCGAGATCTGACCCAGCCTTCTGGCTACTCCAAAACTTGGCTCCCAAGTCTCTCATCCCACTCACCAGCTAGACCAGCTTGATGTTTGCTGCCACTTGCATGCTGACATGCACACAAACACAGCACATGCCTACTCCAGTCTCTCTAGGTAATGGCACCGCAGACACATGGGCCTCTAGACTTGCAGTCCCATGCAGTGGCTAGTACCTAGACTTCCATGCACACACATGCACACAGAATAGATACCCTTTTTAACTAAAAATTATGAAGATAATTTAGATTAAGTTCTAAAAGCATATTACAAATCAAATTAAAAAAAATTACCCCACTCAGTATGTGGACATGACATATCCTATAAGGTTAAGGAAGAAGCTAATGGTGTTGTTTCATCTGCCACAATACCACATTCTTCTATTAACTAATATTATTTGAACCCAAACTCAGCCTCTTTCTTTTATCAAGTTTTCCAGAAAATATTTCTCACAGACAAAAATAAGGAATTGTCTCAATATTGTCATCCTTCCTTAATGGCATTGTTTACACTAAATCAATTATCCATTTTTAAAATACTAAAGCTATTGATGCTATCACACAGCTTCATTTGTAAAGAGTAGAAATGATGCTTTTATAATTAAGACACCATTTGGGAAGCCAAGACACTTCTTTATACTGCTGTCTGCTCTGCCATAAACTTTTAACATAGTGTTTGCCAGATCAATAGTCTTCTTTCTCACCTGTGTCTTGTTTTCTCCTTCTCTTTCTGGAAAGTGGAAACAGTAATCTTATATAACAATATGCATTGAAGACAAGAGTCACCAACAAATTAAATCCACAGCATCAATATTATGATGATACTTTCATTAATACTTGTGTCACCACCTAGCAGTGGCATAACTAGTGTACATACACACAGTGAAGGGAAGTCCCTGCCCTAGAGAAATTATCTCATTAGATAAGAGAATGAGTCAGGTTGGAAACAGAGGCACAGGCTTGCTTAGCAAGTCAGTGGCAGAAATGAGACCATATTTTTTAAAATGATGGGCTGAGCCTCAGGAAGTTTAAGTGATCTGAAGTGCCTTGTGAAAGCAGAAAGAGGAAGTTAGATGATCTGAGAATATCTTCAGATAAGTTAGATAAGACTCTTAACAAAAATTATTAAAGGTGTGTATTGTCTTTTACATTATTATTTTTTAATGGTACTAGTTGCATTTATTTATTTATTTTGTCTGCTGCATTACTATTTCACTACAGTACCGTTAAGTTTTTGAAAGAATACTGTAACTCTTATCAATAGAAATTTGTATTATAGTTTATTTTTATGACATTCATTATTCTTTAATTTCAGTATATTTAATTTTGAGTGAAAGACAGATATAACCCATCCGCTACTTTTAACCATTTGCATATAAGAGATGATATTTTTCTCAATCTTGTATATAAAGACAGTGTCTGAGCATAGTTTACTAATCCACAGAAAATTTATCATATATACTTAATTTTGTAGAACTTAGAATCCATTTATAACTAGATTTATTGAAGGTTAAAAGAAGCCTTTGTCTTTTTCTTTTGACTTGTAGTGAGAGGTTTTCCTACCAAATTCTTCTGACATCATCATCATAACACTTCTCTTATGCATCTCTGCTTTTGCCTTGTTTTCTCTTCTTTTTCAACTCAAAACACTCACTTCTTGTAATTCCTTTATTTTTTTTCCCTTCTGAGCTTTCTTTTGCCCCCTAGACACTCTTCAGTTTCTTGTTCATGGCAGTCTTCTCCCTCTTCCTAATGCTTATCGAAATGTATCTTACAAAAATTGTTAAAGAAATCATTGGTATTTAATTCTTTAAACCTAACACTCAAGTTTATATATGATAATCTTCCACATGATTAGATTTCAATGTCTTGTCTTTTAAATTTTTTTTTAAATTCACATCTCCCTTCAAAATACTCGTGGTGGGCTTTATGTTATTTTGTTGTGTATTGTTATATCCTTAGTGACTGTGATATGACAAATATAGTGGGGGAAAATGTAGCCATGATTAGCAAGTTTTGCCATTGATTTAATTTACCTACCCTGTCAAAAATAAATAAATACAAATTCCGATATTCTGATTTCTGACAGCATGAATAAGATGAGTTGGAGTTACTCCTGGTACAGATCAGTGTGAAATCAGTGTCACGCCTGGTATGTTAGCTAGTTTTCTTTCACCTTTGTCGTATCTCGAGGCAAAATTTCAGATCTAATTTCACTGCTATAAGATGCAGAAGAACTTTCCCTCAAGCACACATACACAAAATCAAACATTAATATAATATAATATAATATAATATAATATAATATAATATAATATAATATATATGACTGAGTTTAAATTTAGATGCTGTCATGCAAACCAGAACTGCTATCACTAGCGACAAGATTCTTTGGTGTCTGTAGGTTCTTATACATAAGAGGGAGACACACACTATTTGGCTAAAAGTTTGCATCAGAGTTGCTTCGTGTTGGAGCACCATCCCAAGCCTTTCAGATGCTGTGGTGGGTTAGCCTCGTCCAACAGCCAAAATCCCACTCAGCTGCTCATTCACCCCCCTTCCTCAGAGGGGCAGGTCAAGATAAAGGCAGGGACAGTACCTACCAATTACCATCACAAGCAAAACACTTGACTTAGGGAAAATTAGCTTAATTTATTGAAATAGATAGATTTAGGTAGTAAGAAACAAAGACAAGTATCAAAACAACACTGTTCCATCCACCTCCCAAGCTCAGCTTCACTCTTTCTCTCCTCACTCTATATACCCTGAACAGTGCAGGGGGTGGGGAAAGGGGGTTGTGGTCTTAGATATATAAAATCATAAAATCATAGATTTATAGATTCATAGAATCATGAAATCATACATTCATAGAATTATTTAAGTTGGAAAAGACCCATAAGATCATCAAGTCCAACTGTAGACCTAACACTGCCAAGTCCACAACTAAACCAAGTCCGTAAACACCACATCTACACATCTTCTAAATACCTTCAGGGATGGCGACTCAACCACTTCCCTGGGCAGCCTGTTCTAATGCTTGACAACCCTTTTAGTGAAGCAAATTTTCCTAATATCCAAACTAAACCTCCCCTGGCACAACTTGAGGCCATTTCCTCTTGTCCTATCACTGGTTACTTGGGAGAAGAGACTCTGATGTTGGTGTCTGCAGGGCCATTTCTCACACTTTTTTTCCTCTTCCTTTGCCTTTGCGGCAT
>NW_009648043.1:1934058-1963785 GCF_000708025.1 Charadrius vociferus
TCTTAAACAGATTTTCGCCACCACCTTGTCTGCTGGGCTCAGCTGTGCCCTGGGGTGAGTCGGTTGGAACTGGATAGAGTTGGCTGTATCCTGCACGGGGCAGCCTCGGCCTCTCCTCACAGAGGCCATCTCGCAGCATCCCTCAGCCATTGCCTGGACACTGACACCCAGCACAGATAATCAAGACCCATTGTGCTGTGCTGGTTTAGCAATGAATCATTCCTATTTCACTATCACCAAAGTTTAAATTTGGATATCTTTTTCAGAAATTCAATATTATTTACACTTGCATAAGGATTATGCAAAATTATGGGTGTGTTTGTGTATTTTCTTAATTTACAATCATTTTCTAGTTTTTCAAAATTCTTCATGAACCTCTTGGGAACTTCTAGCCATGTAGTTATTTGAAAAATCTATTTACAACTACTTCTTTTTTTTTTTTTTTTTTCTTTTTACAGTATTGACATTAAACTTCCATGAGAAAGGTGTGTACCTGAGACATCTTTCCTTTCAGATTATTACAGAAACCAGACAAACTCCTTTGCTGAATCTCAGTAGAAACATTGGCACTATGTAAACTATTGGTAGAAGCTGAACTATCTATCTCAGCAAGTCTATGGGAACTATCCAACCCTATACCACAGGATCCAAATATAACCCAAAATTAAATTTGACTAATTATAGAAAAAGTATTCCAAAAATTGCAGCACATGAGGCCTCAGGCCACCTCCCAGTATTATTTTTATCATTTCAACCCATGTATCACTGTACTTACTGTCACAAAATCTTTCTTCATCTATATCTTCTTTAAAAGATTCTTAAACTGCTGAAGTTCACTAATAAAGTTTAGGGTCACGGTTGTCAAAATAATGCAGAATATAGTATTCTAAATCCCAACATCAGGAAATTCTATGTCAGCCAGCACACACTTTGCAAAAAAATGCAAAAAGGTGCAGAATTCTCTTGGGACTTTCTCTCAAAATGAAGTCTTCCTACAGTCAGAGTAGTTACGAGTGCCTTATGTCCCCAGGTTTTTTTCTTTTTTAATTTTTCCAAACAAGTATGTCTTTGAACATGCATCTGGAAAACCTTTGCCTTTTCACGTTATTGAAAAAAAATTATGAAGTTCTTCAGTATATTGAGAATGCATCTCCTGCTGACATTTTATCATTGATTTAACAAGTGTTTTTTGTATTGGAGATTTTGATAGTCAGTATGTAAATACGATTTTGTAGAGGAATGAAAGGAAAAAAGGAGGTGAGTATATGGTAATGGTCTGAAAATGGTGGGAAGTTTAAAAAAAGTACATATCTGAGATTAAAAAGGTCTTTCTGCCAAGTCTACCCCAAAGTTTTCATTTGTTTGGGTTTAGAAGGATTTAGAATATAAACAGAGAAATCAATACAGTGAAGGAAAAAAAAATCACCACGACATTCACTTTGCCTAGACTTTCTGACCAGTGTCATAAAATTCTGACAGTGCCTGAAGTTTAAAAATAGTCATGCTTTTCATTGCAGAGCTTGAACGCTGTTTAAGTTTCTACCAAATGATGCCTTCACGTACCTGTGTCACTTCATTTGTCATTTGTTGCAGTTTACCACATCCAACAAATGGATTTACTTTATCTATAGCTCCACACCCTGCCACTGTTCATTATAAGAGGAAACCAGGGGCCCTAACAGCTTGAGAGATACTCCTATTTGGGCTACCATAGCAACCAGTATGTGTGTTAAAGTATAGGTCACATGGCTTAGTTTCGAAGGCTAATTAATTTCACTAATTATGGCCTCATACCAGCTGCAGAATGTGTTGGTGACCTGGTGAAATCAGCTGTGGACAATTCTTTTCCATATTATGGTGGTACGACCTCGCCATGTGGAAATATTAATGTCATTATGAGAATTGCACACAGTATGTACGGAAAACAAATACTGACTAGAGACTGGACCATGGGGCCTTGAAGATGTTTAATGTAGGCGTTTAAATCTTCTTTATTGCTTTCTCTATCATCTGTCAGTATTAAATAGGTTATAAAGAGCTGAGTAGTTAAGCTTAAAAGATTGTCATTGAAAGGTTGTTTAATTCACCAGCTTTACAAAGGATTTATGAAGCACCTACCACTTAGGGCAATACAGATATATACATAAATATATATTTAATATAGTAGTATCTACTAAGCAAGCAAAAACTAGCTATCTCCAGCTTGGTTTTTTTAATATATTACAAAAATAGTACTTAACTGAAAATCAGAAATTATTTTATGTCACAAATAGCATTGACTGTATTACAAATTAGAATGCCCTAAGTCTCTCTGCTTTGCCTGTACAATTGAGTTAATTTTAGCCCTCACCACATATGCAGTTTGATCTGTGTTTTAATAGAAAAGCAGGTGTCTACCTAGGCTTTGGGGAGCAATTAACAATTCATTTTGTATAAAACCACAGTGTCTCACTGGCAAAACTAATTGAAGTAAATAAGACATTTTCAATCAGCTAAGAGAAGGCATAAAACAGCCTTGCAAAATTGTCATGACAAATTACCAGCCAAAGCACAAAACCTTCTCAGACGGTGATTGATGAGAATGAAATATTAATGATATCTTACTGGCCTGTCAAAAGAAAAAATTGCTTGCCCGACTGAATAGAATTCTGTGAGGCAGCATTAAATTATGGGAAATTAATAAAATACACAAATGTATTTTAATTTTTAGCATAGTTATTAGCAGAGCTCTTTCCCCTACAATGTGAAACAAAGCCAAATTCTGCTCTCATCCCCTCAGGACACAGGCTTTCTCTGTCTATGGCTTGAGAGTGATACAACCAAGGCAGTAAAAGCTGATACTGGGGAAACAGTGCAGTTAGGATAGGCACAGAATCACAGAATGGTCAGCATTGGAAGGGACCTCTGGAGATCATCTTGTCCAACCTTCCTGCCCAAGCAGGGTCACCTACAGCAAGTTGCACATGATGGCATCCAGACAGGTTCTGAATGTCTCCAGAGTGGGAGACTCCACAGCCTCTCCGGGCAGCCTGTTCCAGTGCTCTGCCACCCTCAAAATAAAGAAGTTCCTCCTCATGTTAGGATGGAACTTCCTATATTCAAGTTTGTGCCCATTTCTTCTTGTCCTATCACCAGGCACCACTGAAAAAACACTGTTCCCATCCCCCTGGCACCCTCCCTTTAAGTATTTGTAAGCATTGATAAGATCCCCCCCAGTCTTCTTTTCTCTAGACTAAAAAGGCCCAAGTCCCTCAGTCTTTCCTCATAAGAGAGATGTTCTAATCCCCTAATCATCTTCGTAGCCCTTTGCTGGACGCTCTCCAGCAGTTCGTTGTCCATCTTGAACTGGGGAGCCCAGAACTGGACACAATACTCCAGATGTGGCCTCATCAGTGCAGAGTAGAGGGGGAGGATGACCTCCCTTGACCTGCAGGCCACGCTTTTCTTGATGCACCCCAGGATGCTATTCGCCTTCTTGGCCACCAGGGCACATTGCTGGCTCATGGTCATCCTGTTGTCCACCAGGACTCCCAGGTTCCTTTCCACAGAGCTGCTCTCCAGCAGGTCAGCCCCCAACCTGTACTGATGAATGGAGTTATTCCTCCCCAGATGCAGGCCCCTACACTTGCCCTTGTTGAATTTCATAAGGTTTCTCTCCGCCCACCTCTCCAGCCTGTCCAGATCATGCTGTATGGTGGCACAGCTTTCTGGCGTGTCAGCCACTCCTCCCAGTTTTGTGTCATCAGCAAACTTGTTGAGGCTACGCTCTGTCCCTTCATCCAGATCATTTTTGAATATATTGAATGGGACTGGACCCAATACTGACCCCTGAGGGACACCAGTCATTACTGACCTCCAGCTAGATTCTGCACCACTAACCACAACCCTCTGAGCTCTATCTGCCAGCCACAAAAGGCAAAGGAAGAAGGCAAAATTTATGCCTGTTACATTCATTAGCATGCAGATCCCAATCGTTGTCCCCAGAATGTGGGGTGCACAGAAGGACAGACTGGCACTTCAAACCTGGCTCTGAAGAGAAATGGTCCCACCTTCCCATACCCTGTGCCTGTCCCCTTTTGTCTGACAATGAACCATCACAAAGACGTTCTCAGTGGTGTGACTAGGTAGAGGAGCTGTGGATGGGTAAGGTACAGGTACATAATAGCCAGACAAGGAGTTTCATTAAATATTTCACTTGTGTCTCTATTCAGAGTGCTTCCCCACCCCCCCCACCCCCTTTTTTTTTCTACTTGGCATAATGGACAAGTAGTCATTATGCATCTTATCCCTGTGTCACTTCCTCCTATGACAAAAGAGGAGTCTTTTAGTTCTGAATAGCTGCGTGAAACAGCATGAGAATATACAGAAAAAAATCCCTGATTGTTCAACTAGTGGGAACATCAAGACATTGACCTTAAAAAGGGTTATTGAGATTTTAATCTTTTCATTTTTTTGCAATGTGAATTTAATAATCAAATGTCTTTTATGTGTAAGATGCCACATAACTCCTCTAACATAACATTCCAATAAAAGAAATAGTCCAACAATGTTTGTTCAAGGAACATCTTTTTCTCCCTTTTATGATTGCATATGATGTATACTTGTACCTGTTAAAAATACTGCTTTCTTGCAAAGAGTGAGATGTATTTTAGGCCGAGATAAAAAGAGGATTGTATGTTTAACAACTATATAATGTGACTTGTCAACATGATTATCTAACTCCCAGTTTACAGAAAAAGGACATTGAGTTTATTGAAGCAAATAACCTAGAGAGGCTAGCAGGCTGACATGCTTCCTAACTGCAACAACCCTTGTGAAAAGAAGGGTAATTAGGGAGGCTGGCGATTAAGAAAGGGCTCCAGTCTCTTTCTGAAAGGTCAGATCCTGTGTAGACTGCAGCTAATGGTACTAATTTTACTGCATCTTGTAAAGAATGCTTGTCAAAATGTAGATTTCAAAGCGCCAAAAAAAAAAAGGGCAGGAGATGTTCATGAATAAAATGGAAAGGAAATATAATCTTATTTTTTTTTTCTCTCAGGAAAATAAACTTCATAACAAAAGCAAAAAGACCCCAAGAAGAAATAATTGCCCACAAGAAGATAATCAGTTATGTGTATTTGATATTTTCTAGAATGCATATTGTGAAATCACATGTCATGTAACAAGTAAGTCTGTGCATCTCTCTGAACATGCAAGGGTCTGAAAATGAGATGCAGTGTGCGACAGTGACCCAAAGGAGACACAGTGAAAATACGTTCAAGCAGAAAAATTGAAATCCTGTGGGATTCTTTCCTTTGGTGCAGATAATTTTTTCTGCAGTGAAGGGACACACAACATGTGGACCCAGAGGTGATTTTAAGAATCAAATGAATAATGTCCTTCAAAGGAGGGGTGTGGGCATGAGTGTTTTACTTTTTCATCAGAACTAAGCAATAATTACATTAACAGTAGCTCATCATGTTTCAGAACTCAATCCACTAAGCATATAGATATAGAAAAGTTACTGAGCAGCTAACATATCACATTTACAGTGCTGACAGTTAGGAATGGCTAAATCAAAAGAATCATGGGTGCAGATCGTCCTTTTTCAGTTTGATAACTGTTGGATATTTGCAGAATAGATGCAGTGAATTCTGCTTGATATACATACAATGTAGAAAAAATTTTGAAGGAGAGCACAAAAAAAAGATTTACTGCTTTTTTCAGTTTGAAAACATCTCTAGTGATAACTGTAATGATTTTTTTAACCTTCATGTATATCACCTGATATACACGTTACTGAGAGGTCACCATGATAGTTGTAAGACACAGATATTACACTTATCCAGAAACTAAGAATGTTAAGATATCTGTGAATAAATTCTTTTTAAATTTTATTTTCATTTAAAATCTGAAGGTCATCAGCCATTTTTCTATAAATCAGTCATGGATAAACACTGTAGTAAAGTCAAGTTTTGTTTCTCATATCCCAGTAAATTCCTGTTAGTGAAACTCTGTGAACTTCTATATCACTCCAAAGTCACAATACATTATCTGTGAGGAGAACTCAAAGCATCTATCTCATTGCTATTTAATTATATTTACTTTTTGAATGTTATTTACAGGAAGGTAAGCAGAGTGAAGTGTGATGAAGAGTGGGTAAAAGCATCCAGATCAACTTCAAACTTTCAGTAGAATTCAAATTTTATAAATATAAGCTTCAAATTAGATTTCTGAGTTTTTCAAGACTTTCTCTAGAGCATGCAGCTGCACAAGTGTGGTTTTTAATGAAAATTTATCATTAATTAAGCCTGACCTAGAATAAACCAGTTTTTTTTTTTTCCCAAAATACTGTGTGGCTTGCTATTACTCTTTTAGTATACAATATATATTTATTTTTTATGTGAAAGATGATAGTGTATATATTACTCCAGATATGGTACCACTGATAAATCGCAATATTGATTACTTAACCAGTACTGTTGGGCCTTAATGTTGGTTGATCCAATGCCTATTTAAGAACCTTTCTTTAGCTCCAGTCGGGTTTGAAAGAGATTAATGGGGAGCACATATTAACTTAGAAGTGCAGAAAGAAATAAATTGGATTTTCAGTTCATACTCTGTGTCTCCTGACATCTGAGAGTTTAAATTCTTCACCACAATCCAGGACTCACAGCTGCCTGAAAACAATACAAAATCTTGTGTTTATCTATACACATCGTAGACTGAGTATTTCTTTAGCTCCGTTAACCAGATTTCAATGTATGGTGGAGAAAGAGATACTGTTGATCAGCTACCTCGTGGAATAGACTAATATGATACGTTAACCTTATGAATCTCTGTCCTGCTTTGACGTGGACAGATCTGTGTGACTTGGTGGTGTTAATTCACGGAGCTGGACTGAATCTCTCATTGGTAGTGCTCTTTGAGATACACCACAGCATACTTTCAGGAAATGGCCTTCTTTGTCCTGATGACTCTGTTCTATGGGACAGCAGTGATTAGCCTTATCACCTGTTTTATCAATATCTGTATGAGGTTGGCGGAAAGTTTATCAAGTAAACTTGCGATAAGCTTTGCCTCAGTGATGACATCCATATTTAAGAGGCAAAGAAAGTTTAAAACCAGAAGGAATCACACCTTCATTTGATCTGACCTGTGGTTTACCAGCAGTCTTTGAACTTGACCCAAATACTCTCATGTTGAAGTAGTGATGCTATCTGGCAAGAATTCAAGAATACTAGGTCAAGAAAATGCAAGAGGGAGCACAGTGCTCTAGCTTAATGTTGGGGAGTCTCAGCTGATTGGGAAACCATTAATTTTGGCCCCAAGCTTACGTTTGTATTTTTTATGGAGCTATTGGATAAAAGCGATACAGCACTCTTCCTGAAAGTGGGACATGAATTTAAATACCTTCAGACAAAGAAAACTGAAGGGATAGGATCTTCTGTAGCTGGAATGAACATGCAAATCACTAGGAAACCAAATAATTGTAAGTCCTACATCCCTTCTCTGTGTCTTTAGAATAAGGCTGGGCTGTAAAATGTTCTCTTTGACTGAGTTTTAAAAGAATTTTATCCAAACTGGATTTTCTTAAGAGGCTGTTAACAGTAGTGTCCTGCTTTGGTGCCAGCCCTCCACCTACACCTATTCAGGTTATATTTGCCCTTTTTAATGTTGCCATAATATTTACACTTTGCTGTTTCTTTGGTACTTCTCCAACACTGTTAAATGTGTCAAAAACTATCAACAGGCTAAAAGCTTCCTTCGTTCAGATCATCCAAGATTCATAGGGATATATTATGTAGTTCTATTCATAAAAATATATTAATCTCTAGAAACTGTTGTTTAACATTCACCATTTGTAGTCTGCTGCGTGTACTGCTCTGTGAGGAAATACATTGCTTTGTTTGCTTTTTCCCAAATTAAAGATGCACCTGTTGAACAACGCTGCCTTTTCAGGTTCATTTTTAGTAATTTTGCTGCCTAATACCATTTACCAGGAGTGCAATGAAGGGGTCTGTAATACCACTAAAAACAACCTGATGTTTCTTATCTGCCACAAGTTATGCTATTTTTACCGTTGTACCATTAACTTCTCAGATACCTTCCATTTTAATTCCACACATTTGAATTTCTCATTTATCTCCACTGCTATTTTCCTTTCTTTCTGTTTGCAGTAAATTGCTTTCTCGCATCTAATTGATTCCTTCTCCTCGCTTCTGGTTCAGATGAGTTTGCATCAAAGTTTGTCCTCTTTCATGATTATGAGGTCTTGACATTTTTAACTGTTTTCTCAAATGATTTCCCTTGTTAATATAAAACATTTTGTTTTGACTGGGCTTTTCTTTTTAGTATATGTTGTATGTAACTGCTCTCAGACATCTAGTACATTACAGATGGAAATTCCTCAGTAATCAGGTCATATTCACTGGTACCTAGGAAATTGTCAAGCTTAGTCCAGTGTGTGGTTATTTCATTTTATGTATCAACATTTGTTCTGAAAATAATTAGGTCCCATAAAGCTAGACTATGGCAAGAGTAATATCTTTTATTTTAGAATAGTAAAAATTTCTTTTCAAAAATTGGCTTAACTTTTGTAACATATTGCCCCAGCTACAGTCTCCTATGACTAAATGACCTGTTTTTGCAGACAAAAAAAGGTGTTTAGGAGTTCTTTCTGTATTTTCTTGTTCATTTTGATGTCTTGTAAGGCTATGCCTATTTTACAGGAAACACATTCCCAAACTTAAGCAGGCACCTGCATCTCATTCTCTATGGCAGGAGTTTGTCAAGTACCAACTTCCCCATAAGCTGATTACCATAAAAAAATAACATTGGACTCTCACCTCCACCAACAGCTGCATCACATCCAGGTTCACATTGATGAGACTCAGCGACTAGAGAGCCAGAACATCTTCAATAATTAACTAGGCGCTGCCTGGTGGATTCAACCACAGTCCCTTTCTGGGACTTCTTTTCAGGAATGTAACTTCAAAAAAAACCCAAACAAAGCAAATAAGTATTTATTTCATGCATTATTAAACATAAAAAAAAGGCTTAGTTTTAATAGCAGTTTCTCTTACCATTACAACACAAAGCTGGTATGCCTCTGAAGAGTGCAAAGACTGAATATCGTACCTTGGCATCAACTTGGCTCAGGCAATGAAATCCCTTTTTCTGTATGAAGCTTTTATTAAAAAGAGAGAGAACTTATCATTAAGTTGTGATGATACAGCAACAACAAACATGCCTCTTCTGTATTATCCTGTATTCTCCTCAAAAATTATTGTTGGAGGCTCATGCAGTCCCAGAACACAAGGCGCTCAGATGAATGTGGCTGGAAGAAAACGAAAAAAAACCACCCTTGTCTCTTTGATCTTTTGCCTGTTTATTGATCTTCACACCACGTTATACCCCACCAATTCAGGTGCCCTCTGACATCTGGAACACCTTTCTTATCGATGCCATCTCACTGTCTGTCATTGCTATGTGGTTTTCAGACACATAGCAATATCAAAACTTCTTACCCAGTAAACTCATGGTTTTCAGGCTGAGGGTTCCCTCATGGGGAAAAATAAGTAAGTAAATAAGTAAATAAGTCAGTAATTAATTAATTAAATAAATACAAGGTGCTTTTCTAAAGTGTTTTTGTTTTGGTTTGGGGGGGATTTTTTGTTTGTTTTTATAGTTAGAAGAAAATTGTGAGGTTTAGGTTACTTTCCGTTCTTTCTATTCTGGTGGTGAGTGCCCCATGTAACATGATAATGTAATCATTGCACTGCTGCTCAACACCCATCTGCAGCAAAGAAGGTTTCATGACTGGATTAAGCTGAGCTAGTGCAATTCCTACTGTTTACCCATAGCCATGGGTCCCTGTTCTCCATGCTGAGTGGAATCTGCTCATGGATTCAGCATAAAACTACTAACATTTTGATGGATTAGTTTTCAGCAAAATCAGGAAGCCAATCCAGTCCACCACAGACTCCAACTCCTCAGTGTGTCAAAAGAAAGAAATGTCTTATGGGGAATGATCACCAATGGTGAACGGGGACAGTTAGCCACACTTTTCGTGACACAGTCCAAATTTGGTTCAACCCAATAATGAAACAGGAGACTGGAATCTGTGTTTGTCCATTCTTCTTTAACTTTCACCACAGTATCATCTCTGTAGATTTGTCACCCTCACACATCTCTTTGGAACTGCAGCTTTGGTGGTTACTGGGTGGTGATAGGACCCCCCACTTAAATACATACAGCTGTGGTCTTAAAGTCTGCAACACTAACAATGTACTGGTTGCATAGGACTGTGTAGAATGTGACAGCAAAAGGAGATGGATAAAAACCAAAATAGACTTTTCACATTGTCTTGTAGTTTACATCTCATTACTTTGTTATTTAAGTCTGAGGTGAGATTAAAATGTCCTCTGATTGGAACCTAAGTATAGTTTAACTGTATTAAGTATAGTTTACCTGCATTTCTGTCAACCTGTGAGAAAAAAATAATGTATTTTAGTTCAATATTTATATCATCCTTAACCCCAAACTCACCACCTCCATTTATCCATATTGTTAATTCTCTCTGTCAAGGAAAAGTTGCTGGCTGCTCCCTCATTAGTTTTCCCACCTACATGATAAAGGGCATTTTATACTGCTCAGCAATCTCTCACTGGAACATGGGCTAAAATCCACACACGTGATGAAAACCTTCAATTTTGTATGAGTTGTTCACCACAGCTACTTGCTGATATACTCCAGCACTTTTTCCATTTCATTGGTATAATGCCCTCTAATGCTATGATATTGCTTATGTATTGTCTCAAAGCACCATTATCACTGTTCTTGACGGTGCAGTGAAACTAATCCCTTCTTCAATTTGAGCTATCAGCTCTGGTGCCAGTAAGCATGTGCAACATGATTGCAGCAATTATAAAATAGTGCCAGTGCATTTGTGTTGGGTGGGTAATTTTCTACTCATTTTAATAATTTCTATATTTAGAATGAGGTGAAACTTCTTTAGCAATTCAACAGTTTCTGACAACTGATTTAAGGGATGTCTGGCCTGAAACAGATTCACTGTCTGCTTTAAAGAACAGCTAAGTCCATCATTGCAAATACCTCTTTGCTATGAATAAGTATTATATAAACCTAAAATATTTAAAGAAAAAAATAGTGAGAAGTAAACTCAATTTTTCCTGCCTTAAACACCATTACTGGAGTGTTTAGATATGCATATTCTCTTCACATTTTAAAGCAAAGCTCAGTTTAAAGAAAAGCAAGCCATGTACAGGGTAGGGTAGGATAGGGTAGGATAGGGTAGGATAAGATAGGATAGGATAGGATAGGATAGGATAGGATAGGATAGGTCATCTCCAATTTTTTCTTTAACAATTTGTGCTTAAATATGAATAGTGTAACAAAACTACAATAAAATGAGTTAGCATTTTTGTTTATTTTTTCCAGATATTTATGGCATTCCCTGGAGGCAGAGAGTGGTAAAAAGACTCCTACTAGAATCTGAGAGCATGGGACAGACACTCTGTAGCTTCTTATTCACACAATTGTGATTGAAGTATGCAGCTGATTGAATACAAATAACTAATAGAATACTTACATTATAACCTGTCATCTACATTATGGATGCATGAAATCTGTACATAAAGGGGTAATTAATTGCTCAGACTAACGGAAAAAAAAATGATTATCCATTTTGCACATGTAGAACAGACCACCAGATACGCTACAGAACAGATGGAGAAGCAGAAGTCAAAGAGATGTCTTGCAGTTAGTAAAATTTTGAGGGTTTTTCCATGAAGTTTTCTGGAATCAAGCATTCTCCTTGACTTAAACTTTGAATCAAACACTGTCCTTGGCCCAGAGGAAGTACTTGGTGTTAAACAACAGATGAAAGGGCTGTGTAAAGAAAGATCAGATTACAAGGAGAAAGGAAGCATGTTTTCCATCCTTACAGTCAATGAATCTACCTAATGAGCAGAAAGTACCTAAACGAGGGTAACTAGGTCATTTGAGACTCTCTAGGGTGTCCTAGACATCTGCATGGGGCTGACATATATTACACAGAATTAGAGCTTATTTACATGGTTGGGGCCAAGGAGGATACTCTTAAGTACTCAAAAGGCACTAGGTGCCTGTGTTTAAGTATCTGTATCCCTCTCCAAATTTTCTTTTCGCTGTGTTGCAAGGTAGATTCCTGCATAACAAAATCTTTCAGCCAGCTATTTTTGTGCTTTCTAAAATGTATCCTGTATCATCTGTCCCCAAATCTTACCCATCAGGTAGGTACACAGAAGACAGTAGCAGAATCAACTTTCTTATAGTTTGTCCTTCCTTTTCTTTTTCAGATGTTCTATAAGCAATAGAAAGCCTAAAAATATGTCTGTTGATGAAAAAAAAAGAACACAAAATAAAAAAAAAAAAACACCAAAAAGCCCTCAACAGAACCCCCCCCCAAAAAAAACCACCCTACATAATAGCCAGTAATATAGCTGTGTCTGCCATTAGCAATTATTTACTATACAAAGAGGAAAAAGAACATACTGAAAGTTTTCTTAGGCTGAGTTCTAATGATGCCTCACTTCAAATGAAAAGTGAACCTTCTTCCTATGCCACACCTTCCAGAATTTCATACACCATGTTTCAAAAACTGTATATAGAAAGATAACAAATACTCAAAGGATATATCAAAAGACTTGCCAGGTCTTTTGTCTCTTTAGGCGGTGTTGAAGCTGAAAGAGAGCAAATCATCATCCTCCTATCCTATCCTATCCTATCCTATCCTATCCTATCCTATCCTATCCTATCCTATCCCTTCCTATCCTATCCTATCCTATGATATTCCTGTGTGATAACACAGGGTTCAGAAATGGTCAAACTAGCAGAACCTGCCCTACCTTGAGATTAAAGATACAGTGTGGCTCTGATAAATCTGCCAGAGAGACCTTCCAAGGTTTAGCCCAAAACAACGCTACGGTGAATGATCTAGTACCTTGTCCTGGCATTGTAGACTGGTGCTACACCACAGCACTCGGCACCACACTACTTAGTGCATCTGGGGTAAACCACCAGCTTGCATGTTTTCCCACAGAGTGTGAGAAGACTTTGAGAATCACTGCATGATGCACAGGATCAGTCTCTGTGCCATTTTCCAAGAACAAAAAGAGAAGTGATATCTGCCCTGTGCCAATGCAAACTCTACTCTGCCATGCTTTCTGGACTCTGAGTTTTCTATAATTTCACACTGTGGAAATGAACATGTCCCTGGTGTCTTACCCTAACAGTGGTTCTAACCTACAGCAAATTGAAACAGGTAAAAAATTCACTGTTTCATACAAAAGAAAGATCACTTCTTTAGTTGTAGCTAAAAGTGCTTCACATTTCTATCACCATTTTTCAAGAATAAACTGAAAATAATCTTACCTGCTTTCTCATTTTGCCCTGCCCTTCAGCCACCGTCTCTCTGTTCTCTCAGTGATTTACAGTGAAAGATGGGTACTCATCATCTAAAAAGTCAAACTAACTTGTTAAGTTGGCACTACTCACAGTGTATGGAATATAACGCAGCAGTCTGCAAGCCATTCATTCATTTACCATAGCACGGAAAATACACTGAATTAACACAAAGTGTGCCTGAATACACTACAGGGTCTACCTGTCTTGATACCACATTAATCATTACCTAAATCTCATCTGGTTACCTTGGTTGTCTGCCTGTAAACTCTCTCTGCTTTTTTGAAGCAAGGACTGACTCAGTCTGTTTATATATAAACAGAAAGGAAGATTTTGGCTTCCCTGAGCTCCATGACCTGCTTCTGATGCTATTCATTGTGAAATAGCATTAGTCTCACTGAAATAATGGGGCTAGGTAGAAACAGACAACTAAACTAAAAGAACTGTAATACGCATTATCACTGAAGTGGAGAAACACGTTAATTAGAGTATGCTTTATCTAAGTCCAGTTTTTTGTTCAAAATGATACAGTAACTCATTCTAGGTAAAGATAACTTCAACAAAAACACACGTTAATAAGCTATGCTGCTTCCATTTCAATAGATTTCTCTTGTTGGCGAGATTATGCCATAATTTCAGCTTGTTCCCAGGCCTCGCAGTGAAAGGCTTGTGTTGTTTGTATCATCTGCTCTAATGAACAGGAGTTGAAAGAGGTCGTGTCCAGATTCACTTCCTTGCTGTGTTCTGGGATTATGAAATAAAAGTAGCATGACCTTAGGAAAGACCTTTCTATAAGAGTGAATTATTGCTTGAAAGCTCTTTAGGACAAAGGGGTTTATTTTCCACAACTTGCAATTTCTGTTCACAGATGCCTGAACATGTTCACATTTCTCATGCTCTAAAATGCAGAGCTAGGTAGTGTGTTATATACAGTTCAGATTCACGCACTGGTCTTAACGGTTCATTTCATTAAGAAAATTCTTTGGAAAATAAGGGGTGAAATTGTCAAGTGTCATGTGTAGGCCAATGGGTTACTTGTACGCCTCTGAACTAATACAAGGACTGTCTCCTACTATTTGTTAAGCACCTTGGACAATAGGCTCCAGATTCCAGTCAAGACCATATTAAGAGGCCCTCAGACATACAGCACAAATGCATTTTGCTTTCCATTCTCACACACTCTTTTTTTCCTGTTGTCCAAGCAAGTTTACAGTGCTGGAACAAGTAATGGAACTGGTATTAGTGTCCAGCTATGTCAGGGCTTGGGGCAGAAAGGACTGTGAATTGTGTCTGATTACAACCACTTTGTAAGGCCATATTGTTTCTTAGGGCAGTGATATTGGTCTGATACTCATGGACAAAGGAATTCACCTGTTTCTTGTCAATGTTTGTGCATATAAATGACATTTAAGTTAGCTATGTCTTTAACTTCTCCTTTGGTTTTCCAAGACACCACATAGACCTTACTGCTTTTCAGAGCCACAAGCCTAAGTAGAGTGATGGAAGCAGAAGAACAACAATGTACAGATGCTTAAATATTTTAAAATACCTTTAAACTGAGGAGGAATTTATCTCACCAATAATGAAGGTCACATTTGGTCTTGAGGGACAAATTTACTTTCCACTTTTGTATAAAATTTTCAGTACAAAATTGTGTTTCTTATTCTTTGAAAGAGAAATGCAAGTAACATGTCTTCGGAGAATTTCAAAAGAGTTCAAATAACTATCTACTAGAATTCTCTTGCAGCTCAACATGGCTATATTCTTTGCTGTGTTAAACATCTGTCATCCGTCATCATCAACAGGAACCACATAGTTACATAAGGGGTCAAATTTTAGTATTCTTATTCGTGCTATTGAGCACTGATTCACTGACTCACCAATGCACATGTCTGCGGTGAATGAACAAGTGGCTGGGCTATAAACTCAGTAGGAAGTTTCGTGGACCGTCTAGAAGTGATGTCTTCTGTAATTTTTAACCTGTGGTCTAGAAAACACCACCTAAAATAATACACACATCCCCCCCAAATTTTCTTTGACCAGACTAAGAATCTCCAAGAACATACTACACATGCCAGTAGTAGTTGGTGGCCAGCACAGAGGGAATAATTTCTTAAGCTTAAACTTGTAAAAGCATACACTTATAAATCTGAGAGTGAATTGATCTACTGCATAGATATACACAGGGTCTTCATCTTGGCCCACCCACATTAAATATTTGAATTCATTAGAAAGAAATTAGTAATTAGCTTAAGCATCACCCTTGCATTTTCTCTTCATGAATTCTGAGGGGGTTGGGCTTATAAATCTTGTAAAAGTTGAAATGAATATAATCTCTTATATAAAATCAGGTTTTTGCTCAGCAATAAGGGTTGAATTCACAACTATTGTTTCTTACTGTGCAAATATTTTCAGAGCCTTCCTACTTACAAGAAAGTAAGTCAATGCTGTTTGGTGGTAGTAGGTTTGTCAAGGATTTGCACTTACAGAAATCAGAAAGCACAGAAATTTGTCACAGTTCAGAGGTTTGATTTCAGAGGGACCACATATCTAACTGGAAATGGCTGGGACTACTGGGTTGTGCCGTCTGAACTCACTGTGTGTTTGATATGTAACCATGTCTGTAGCTCTTACATGTAATATGTACTTTGTCAAGGCATCACCAAAACTTAAGGCAACCCTGGAAAGTGCAAAAGGCATCATCAGTTTGGAAGATGAATATGTGATAGCACATACTGTTGTATTGGAGCTGTATAAAGCCTTATAAGAAAAATGGAACAGCACTAAAGAACAATCTTCAATATAACTTGCTTAGATACTGAAATGAAACCCAGCAATTACTGCTAAGAAAAATTATTCTAAAACTTATATAAAGACAATACTTTCAGAAGTAAACAAATATTTGTAAAAAATTCAGGAAGTTGCAAGGCAATGAAAAAATATATTAAAAGAAAACTACTGCAAGAAGAAAATGAGAACAAATTCTACATATTTTGTTTCATGAGATATTTGCTTCTTACAGTTTTTTGATGTTTTTGAGCATTCTAAAAACTAAACACATTTATAAATGGGGTATTCTTATGTTCATGTGTGTGCATAAATAGAAGAGTATGTGCAAATGTGCATAAATAAGCCATGGTGAGGTGTAAATCCTATAAGCCTTATAAAAGGCAACACAAAGAATACGCAATCAGAGCAATAGTTCTTCCAGCTTTTGAAAATCCCACTCATTTTTCTCTTCAGCTGCCTTCAGGAGCTAGGACATGATACACTGGGGAAAATGGGAAATAGGGAAACAGAGTAAGTGAAAAGGAATGGCAGAGGCAATTGCAACAAGCCAAAAAAAAATATATTAGAAGTGGAAAAGATTTTAATAGGAGATAGAAAAACAAAGAGAAAAAACTGAGATAGAAATTTCCTCCTTCCTCTTCCCCTTCCCTGTCTTCCTTCCCTTCCTTCCTCTTCCTGTCATTATGTACTATTATTCTGAAGCTGCTGGCACTGCTGGCTCCATTTTTTCCCTCAAACTTTGTTATCAGACCACAGTACCAGTATCAGCGTAGTCCAAGCCTGCAAGTACTACCTCTAGCTCACATTCACCAAGCAGTTCAGAACAGCGCCCTGATTTGCCCAAGCTCCATGCTTCAGAGGGGCGTCAAATTCCTGCATATGCAGAGTACTGTTCTTCTAAAGACCAGCAGAGATACACAACATAGATTGTGTCTCATAATGTATAATCACTCTCTCATTACAACAGACCTTTCTATGAATTCTGCAAACAGTTTTTGTATATATCTGGCCTGAAAATAATTACTAGCAATTAGAATCATAGAATCATTTAGGTGGGGAAAAACGCATAAGACCATTGAGTCCAACTGTAAACCTAACACTGCCAAGTCCACAACTAAACCACGTCCCTAAGCACCACATCTGCACATCTACGTTTTAAATACCTCCAGTGATGGTGACTCCACTGCTTCCCTGTGCAGCCTGTTCCAATGCTTGACAACCCTTTTGGTGAAGAAATTTTTCCTAATATCCAAGCTAAACCTCCCCTGGTGCAACTTGAGGCCATTTCCTCTTGTCCTATCACTTGTTACTTGGGAGAAGAGACCAGCCCCCACCTCTCTACAACCTCCTTTCAGGTAGTTGGAGAGAGTTAGAATGTCTCCCCTCAGCCTCCTTTTCTCCAGGCTAAACAACCGCAGTTCCCTCAGCGGCTCCTCATAAGACTTGTGCTCTGGACCTTCACCAGCTTCGTTGCCCTTCTCTAGACATGCTCCAGTACCTCAATGTCTTTGTTGTCATGAGGGACCCAAAACTGAACACAGTATTTGAAGTGGGGCCTCACCAATGCCGAGTACAGAGGGACAATCACTTAGAATCATAGAATAGAATCATAGAATCGCTAAGGTTGGAAGGGACCTTCAAGATCATCAAGTCCAACCATCAACCTACCCTGACAAAACCACCTCTAAACCATGTCCCTAAGCACCACATCTACTCCTTTTTTAAACACCTCCAGGGATGGCGAATCCACCACTCTCTGGGCAGCCTATTCCAATGCCTAATAACCCTTTTAGTGAAAAAATGTTTCCTAATATCCAATCTAAACCTCCCCTAGTCCTGCTGGCCACACTATTCCTGATACAGGCCAAGATGCTGTTGACCTTCTTGGCCACCTGGGCACACTGCTGGCTCATATTCAGCCAGCTGTCAGGCAACACCCTCAGGTCCATTTCTGCCAGGCAGCTTTCCAGCCCCTCTTCCCCAAGCCTGTAGCGCTGTGTGGGGTTGTTGTGACCCAAGTGAAGGACCCTGCACTTGGCCTTGTTGAATCTCATACAATTGACCTAAAAAGGTAACATTTCCTCAGCTGACAAGCTAGATACTAACATTGTAACAGGTTAATATTTAAAGCTTACTTTTATAAATCAGATGGTTGCCACTATCTGCAGATAGCCTGTTCAGTTAGACTCCCATTATTCACCCATGGCCTTAATGCAGAGCCAGAGCACTAAACTCATAAGATGCTGACAGAAGTATCTCAATTTCTCATTTTTTTCCACAGAACTTACTAGTTCTTACATTGCATCACAAATACTTTGCATAGCAAATAAAGCTTCAAGATACCTATACTGATAATTTCAGATATCCTGGAAGTAAATACGCTTTTGGTTTACCTGAACATTTTACCAGAAACTAGAGAAAGTGGGTACACATAGAAAAAGATACGCTGAGAGAGAGAGGGGAAGTATTGTAAAGACCAACTGTTCAAAAAGTCATTAGTAAGACTCTAAAAAATCACAAAACTGTATTAAAAATTCTAAAACTCCAACGGTCTATTATTTTTTATTTGCTTTCTACTTTCTGGAGTATTCAAGGTGGTTTATGAGATTTCACTTCCTCCCCCGCCCCCTCAGTAACTTTTCCTTCTTTAATTTAATTGTTATTTCTAAGGACAAGGCTTACATCTCTCTATTTTCTGGACTTTTAATTAAAATATCAAATGTTTTGAAACATAGTCTGGAGTCTGTCAACACCAGACACACTCCTGCAGAGGTTTTTGGGTGGATTTACTATCTGAGGTGATCCTAGGACAAAACAGACACTGCGGTGCCTCCTTCTGTCCAGGTAAGCAAGTCAAGCTTGCATAAGCAAGAAAAAAAAAGGAGGTTTAATAGAAGCTAATCATTCCTCTCTCAAAATAGTCTTTTTAAAGCATGAGCACAAAGTTCTGAATGAGCCTGATAAGAAGGAAAAAGTATTTCTACCTACACTGTAAACAGAGATCTCTCTGGGGTTCTGTAAGATTTTGGTAAAGTCCACATGGAATAACTTTCCTTTTTCTTGGAGATTCAGATTCTGCCTTCTATACTGTCATGTACTATTATCTGTCTTTTCAAATTTGGCATTCCTCAAATTTTGGGAAATTTCTAGTAGGGGACCTACTGCCAGAGTATCTCACACAGTGAACGGTTTTATACCTATCATGATCACTAATGACAAAGCTGAAAACAAGGAAAAATAACATATTTTGCCATGGAAGAGAAACAAGAGATTTGGAACTTGAGGATCTTTTCCCAGAAGATAGAAGCCATGAGACTGAGAAGCATGTACAGACTGTGCAGTCATGGGCATGATGTAGATGCAAAGGCTGGATGCTTACCATTCATCCTCTTCATTTTCACTGGTTTCCCTAAGAAATAAATTTAGGCACACAGAATAGAAAAGAGGTCCATCATCTTCTAACATGTCTCAGGATTTGGATGATGTAGGGACACACTGCAGGAGAGTCCAAGTTGCGTAACATCAAGGTGTGTTAAAATGTGACATTTAAAATCCAGTGTAAACCTACCTTAGATCAATTTAGGGTTTATAGCTTCTTCAAAGCCCTAGAAGTATGGATTCATAATAACCCAGGTGTCCATTCTCCCAATATGAGATGTAAAAATAATCCTAAAAAGTGATTGTTTAGGTTCTTCAAAAGAACCTTTTTATTTAGCTACAGCATGCAACATAAATAAGTTTACCAATATTTACTTGAGAAAATTAGATAACTTGCTTGTGCATTACACTTCATGAATAATACATCCTCCTGAATTCATTCCAAGACGTATTTATCTCATGCAATAAAACAAAGCTTCTATTTATATTCCATATACTTTTATTTTGTATGTTGATTTCAATATTTAGTATTACCCATAGTCTCAGAAAAAGCAGAATGCTTCACTGAAGAGTTCTTTTACTTCAAGATCTTTAATAGATTTTAGTTCCCACAAAAACAAATCTGCAAAGAACTTTGGCTGATGATAATAAATAAAACTTTGCAATATCAGTTTACCATCACTGCTTGATTTCTTTTGGAAATATTTTTTCTATTCTGTTCAAACAAACAGAGACAAGCTGTCTGCTTTGGAAATCCTTTTATGAACCTAGCTACTTACAATATCCAAAAACATCTATTTGTAGTGTACCAGAATTGTGTCTTCATGCTTTACCAATATATATGTCAAGGTCAGCAGGCATAGGATCCTATCACAAAGAGTTGGTAATATTTACTAAAGCATGAATTTTGAATTTATTACCTTTGTTTACATGAATCCAAGTGTTTAAAGAAAACTACAATGCACAATTCAAATGTATAATGTAAAATCAGCATTATTCAAGTGTAGATACACAAAAATTACGAAGATCACTTATAGCAATGCAACAGTAGCTGTTTTAAGTGAACAGTTTGTTCAGACTAAAAATTACTGTGATGAAAATTACTTAGCTGCAATGGAACAATTTGCTTCCTTCAGAGCAGGGCTTTCTTAGGATAATGGGAAACAAAGAATATTTTTTTTTTTATCTTTCTGTGCAAAATTACTCATAATCTGGTAATAATTTTAAGAACTGAGATATTAATAAATTTTCCAAATAGACTTTAGACTTGAATATCCCACTCTACCGTCATGCACAGCATGGCAAATTATATTCTATTGCTAGAAAACTCATATGTATCATTACAATAATTATTATGAGTTATCTCTCTTAATGGTAGGTCTGGCCAGGGGCTATTCAACATTGCCAGTTGCCTAGTTTAAATTAAGCAAGAGCAAATGTAGCTGTTAGACCCGGACTCCACATATCTAGTGGCTAATTATGAAAGGGTCAAAGCTCGCAAAGATACTGCATTTAGCGTATACCCACATATGAAGATCTGTGTAACATCTCACATGATTTAGCTGAATGCCTTCATTTAACACCCAATTGTCTCTGCTGAGCAAAATGTCGGTGTGGTCTCTTTTCATGTAGTTACTTCTTACTCATGTTCAACCAATCAGATACAGGCATTGCCTAAAGATGAGTGCATACTTGAACAGTTACGCAAATAAAATTGAACTACTAAATTAGACACTGCCAGTACATTATTGGCTACATATGCCATAGGAAGGTGAAAAGAAGGAATTGTGATTTCCTAACCTGTTTGAGTGGTAGATGGTCTTGGTACCATGGAGTTGTGGTACAGACAGAGGTGTTGCAGAAACATATTTTCACAGGCACTTGCATGCATGTACACAGGTGCACACACACACTACAGAATGTCTGGAAAAGAAATGCTGCTCTACAGAAATGGGATGCTTGCAAGCTTAATCACCTGAAGGAGTAAGAGGTAAAATAACATATACTGTCCCTACTACACTGTTTTCCTTTAACATTATATATCATGCCTCTGCAAGTGGGACCTCTTGCAAAACAGGGATAAAAGCCTAGGATGGAGCTACAGTATTGTTTTGCTGTACCTTTGTGGGATTTGATACCCAGCTGATTTATTTTTCAAAATATATAAGCAAAAAAGGAGGCATGCTCAGGAAGTATATCATTTTCTCAAATTTCTTACCCTTGTACAATGACATGCTTCCTCTAGGTGCACAGCAGAGACACCTGGAGGAACCATGATGAGTTACCAAACCACTGGTGTCAATAAAAAGGGTAAAATATTTTACGATCCTGGAAGTAGGAAGCCAGCTGAAAGGAAGGAAGGAGAATGAGAAGCATTTCCTTCCACAAAAATGAAACAGCTGTGACAAACAGCTGCAGCACAAGTTAGTGTTGATTTTGTGGAGAGCTTTGTCAGAGATATGTCAACCAAAGCCAGGATCAATCCAGCAATGAAAGGTGAACTGAGCATTGTGCCTGAATGAAGACAAAACTGATTTAAGGAGACAGAAGGAAAATTTTCCTTGTTCCAAATTAAACTGTTTTCTTCTGTCCTTTCTTGTGAAGACATGAATAACAGTAGTCACATCTCTTATCATGTTCTCATTATTTTTTATTTCTACTTTAAAAAAAAATCTAGCCGCCTTTTAGACTTACAGTAAAGAAGGTACAATGAAATTAAAATTTAGCAAGAAACAAGAGCTTGAAGACCTAAGAAGTTCATAGTCAAACAGATATTTACAACATTTTTGCCTTCCGATTAACAGCAACTAATGGACACAACTAAGGAAAAAGTTTGTTTAAAATCTGGTCCCTTTAGTTTCATTCTTGCAATAAACATTACTGTCAATAAAACCAGAGAGGAGGAAATTGTATGTTCCTCATATTTAAGGGTGAAAACAGTTAATAAAAGACACACCGCTAAACCATTATGCAAACTAAAAGGCTCAAAAGAAGTACAAATTAAATTTCTAAAACACCTTGTCAAATCTTTATCTGCCGAGATAAACCATCAACCACTTCCTACTAGAACCATTCATTTGGAAAGGCTTGCTAAGTGATGTCTTCCATTTCAGGAAGATGTGAAAACTAATATGTAGTTTGTATCATGGAACAGACCATCTGCTGTGAAAAGTTCCCATATCAAGAGAACAGAGGGACTAGTTCCCAATTAATTAGCTATTTTAGGAGAATTGGATATACTCTTTCCAAGATGGTTACAGTTGATAAGACAATCATCTGTCTGTCAAGCTGTGTCTGTTTGCCTGTTAGTCTAGCTAGAATATTGGAGAAAAGTCAGAGAGATGTTTATTGTTTATATCTTTCTTTTCCCTTCTCCTCCCCCCACCAAATGAAAGCCATCCCAGGACCTGAATCATTGAATATAGTCATAGCCTTTTCTATCCAAAGTTGTTTTGTTCTGTTGTTCATGATAAATATACAAATGTCCCAATGAAGGCATATCAGGGACAAAGGGTATTATGGAAGTGGATTTCAGATGTTATTTATAGCAAGATTTTCTAATGCAGAGCTATTAATAGCAACTCATTGCACAAGAGGTGAATGAACAATACAGATGTCTCAGTCTCCGTTGAAGGAGCTATTCTTTTCCTGAAGAAAAGCCCTGTTTGTACAAGGCACCATTTACAAGTCTATTGTGTTTTTTTATAGCTATGAAATAATGTTGTTTTTATCTCTTTCAGCTGAGCTGAGCTTCTGGCTTCCGTTTGGCAGCTTCACAAACAATCTGTGTGCAGCAAGCCATGCTCGGCAGGCCCCCAGAGTGGGTGACAGGAAAGATTGCACACCGAGACAGGGAGACAGTGTGGTTTCCTCATAAAACCAAGCTTTGAAGCCCAGGATCATAGGGGAGTCTAGCTAAGGGAGCAGGTATTTAAAAAGCTGAAGAGAGTTTCACAAAGAGTAGCAAAAAATGTGGGTTTAGCTCAATGTACTAAGAGGCAGTGAAAGGTAATGTGAACATTTATAACACGGGTATATCAGTAGACCTATTCCTTTTTTTGTTTGGTTTTTTTTTTTCTTTCTTTTGTAAAAAATAATAGGTTTGACACCTTATAATCCCCATGAACTGAAAATAATTGCCAAACTGAGAACATGGGAACACATAAAGAAAAGTGTAATTTCCTTACACAGTTCATGTTGAAAAATCTTACTATAAAGCATTCTGGAGGCTGTCTATAAAAGACCAAGTAGTAATTAAAGTGGGAGCTATAGCCGTTTCCATAATAAAGTTGTAAAATCACATCCATGCTTTTTGGTTAAGAAGACCAGCTTTGTCTATAGGGAATGATCAACTATAAGTCCCTGAGAAACTAATTTACCTAAGTCTTGAATTGACTAACTACTCAACAGATTAAAGCTTTATCAGAAAGTTTGCTAGTCTTTGAGAAATCTTTCTTTATCCTGCATTTTTGTTTTCACTTCCAAAAGGTCCCTGTGGCCAAATGGAAAGAGGTGCTGGTAACCTAAATTATCTTTTCATCTTCTTTTTTCCCCACGATTTTCCATTTAGTGAGATTAAACAGAGCCACGACTTAAGTGGTTTGAAAGTTGTATTGAAAAGATCTGGCAGGAATACACGCCAGTTTATTTCCTCAAAAGCATTTTTCATTGCAAAACTGTGGTTTTGATAGTTGTGGTTTTACTGGGGATGGGGCTTTTGTGCAGCTCTCACCTCTAAAATAAGTTCATGGTATTACTTCTAGGAAAATATTCATTGATCTGAATGATCTCTATAATGGTCTTCAAATAAACTGTCTGCATTTCAGGGATTTGGTCAAGATTGTTCAGGATAAGCCTGATCTGAAAATCCGGTATTATGGAATGAGTAGTCTTTTTTTTTTTTTTTTTGCATGAGGAAAACCATTTGAATCTTTGGAAGCTGTGAACAGGTTTTTGTTTTCTGCTCCAGCTCTTCCAGTTTCAGTCAATAGGATCAGAACAAAAACATTATCTTCAAAAATGTGACAGCACACACTTTACACCTGCACAATTCTGCCATGTAAGAGGAAGAGATGTGACAGGCAGAATACAGAATTTCTTAAGAAGGGTCATTTATGACGAGAAAACAAAACTTTATGACCTTTTCTTTGATCAAGTACCTCCAACAGAATTTGACTATTGAATATTAGAGGAACTACTGATGGAAAAATTATTAGGCTAATATTTTTACTGGGAATTGCATCTAGAATTGTGACTTTGTCTTGACATTTTGTAACACAAAAAAAAAAATCTAATTTATTGAAGGAATTCAATCACCACAAATTATTCATGCACCTTTAGAAAAACAATGACATACCACCAACTACATTTTCTCCCTTGAACGAAGCATGCAAATCAGTATCCAGATAGATTAATAAATTGAGAATGCATGAATAGTGAATGTTTTTGACTCTTAAACAGAATGAGAAATGTGTGTCCTCTCTAATCCATCATTCAGTTTGTGTCTTCAGCAGCAAGAAGTAAAATGACAGTGTAAGGCCATCCACAAATACATTGTAGGAATCATGTGCAAAATAACCCCACCCCCCCTCAGCGGAGTTACTTCCTTACTTGAAAGTTTTATAAATCTGTGTCTGTGTGGATCGTGTTGCCAGCATCCTCTGGAATGATCCCTGTTAAAACTTCCTACCTTCTGATTTGTTTTGAACTATACTTGACAAAAATGTACATTATTATGGAAATTATCTGTTTTTCTATTGATTTGACATCTAGGATCATGATGGTTCTGAGATTTAATCAAACACCTCACAGCATTAAGGTGCATTTGTTACTATGCTACACTTCAGACATATAAAATATTTTAAAGCAAGTTTTGTTTTGTTCTGTTTTTGTTAGATCAGCTTGTACATGAGAAGATATTTTAAAGATTTCATGGTAGATAGAAAATGACTTCTAAAATGTACTTTATTATGAACGCTTGTGTACGTTTCTTGTGATGGAGACTTTAGAATCAAGAACAGCACCACATAAATTAAATAGTCTTTAGTGCATTATAAACAATTCTTTCTTAGTGAACATTTACTTTCTGAAAGCTGCAGTGGAAACTGTAGTCCTTTATTCGACCGTATACCAGAGGCCAAGTCTGGTAGAAACAGCTGCAAGGGAGTTCCCCACATTTGCCCTGCCAAAAACTTGAAGTCTGATTTGGAAAACCTAACCTCTGCATGAGCATTTTAGACACTGCATTAGCGAAACCTGGCCCTTTGCTAAGAACAAACTGACATTCATACAGATTTGGATGACCTGTCTGAAGCTTTCAGATTTCCTAATACATGCCCCAGATACTCCTCAAACTCTCTTCATTTTACCCATCAGCTCTCAGTCAGGATTGTGAGCAAGTGCACAGCACCTGACATAGATATAAAATATGCACATACTGTTAATGTTCTCGAAGTCTTGCTTTACCTGTCAAAAAATTTACACTATGATTCCAAATGAGACACTGCAAGTTTTACCAGTTTTTTTTTTTCTTTTAGTCATCAATATCTGAAGATCTGTACATATTTATAAGGTTGATTTTATATACAGAGATGCCTTTATGTATCATGTTGCTGAAGACTAGAAAATAGGTTTCCTGACTTTTTTTTTCATTTTGCTAGGTCTATTGAGCCATGCCATGTAAGAAATTACTAATGTCTGCAAGTATATGACGTCTCAACAGTAAGGAATGTAATGATGTCTTTGGTGCATGAAGTGAAATTATTTCAAGTTGCAAAGGACCTCCAGGAAAGGGTCAGAAGGTGGGATTCCAAGAAATAAATCATAGGTGTCTATAGGGAGATTCTTTTGTGTTAAAGGAAAGATTAATTACAGACACAAGGTTTAACAGAAAGTTGAACTATAGGTGGGCCTGTGCCTAGTGGTTCAAGCAGAGACCTGAGAGTTGAGACTCCTGACTCTTCCTGTTACTGAATATGGGTCTTTGAACAATTTAACCTTCCACTTTTTGTTTACCCTTCAGGAAAGCAGACGCCCTCTGTACTTAAGATTTTAAAGTGCTACAGTTTACTTATGTTTTCAGCAAGTCAGTGAAGAAGAGTTTTTTTTTTCCTCTATCAATATGGTTGAATAGAGACTTTGTTCCACTACTGAAAGTGTTTTATACAAGCATTTTTTATATTGTATTGTATGGAATAATATTCTTCTAAAAGCATTGAGATATGAAATACTGACATAAACTTAGATTAGTCATATCCAAAAAAAAAAAAAAAATACTGAATATATTCAGTGAAAGTCTAATAAAATGAAGAATAAGTCGAGATTCTCCCATTGATTCCAAAGGACAAATGATGAAGTTTTGAATCAGCCCAGGAACATATCAGACACATATGAAACATAAGGAATAATATCCATATTTTACATAATAAAAGTACCTTCCACTAATGGGAGATAAACAGTGATTTTCATGTGACAGGTCTGTATCCGCATTTTAAATTTGTAGAATTGGAAGGAATTTAAAGAAATTGAAATTTAAGGGAAAATGAAATGGCTGAAGGGATGATATAGATCAAGTTTATAGACATGTAAAGAAATCATAGCGAGTAGTCTTTTATAAACATTTATGTGTGACCAGTTGAAAGAGTAAGCTTTCAAGTTAAGATTTTAAGTGAGTTGACAACAAAGTGTAAATCCATAGGTGGAGATACAAACTTAAGATTAGGAATAAATGAAACAGATTTCAATATTGTTTTCCTGGAAGTCATTTGAACTTAGTGAACCGTAAGAAACTCCTTTCCACAATTCAGTTGCTTTTATTGACTGCATTAAAGCAGCTTATTTTGGTTTTGAGAAATTACTAGTATAACTGAAAAGGAGTTTGATATATTATAAACGATGTTATGGCAGGGGGTTATGCAAGCACAACATTCCCATATTCAAAACACACTTACTGCTATGCTTAATTTATTAAGCATCTATTCTGGAGTACTTGAAAATAGATGGCATAAAATATAACAATTTTTACGCACCTAGCAATATGCGTATGAAAAAACAATATAGTATGCCATAAATAAGAACCTGTATCAACCTATCTTGAGTAACATAGTGTTTATTCAGGTCCAAAAATTTTCAAAAATGTAAATGCCTTTGTTTATGACTTGCTCCGTTATAGTATGTATATTGTTGTATAGTATGTCATATATTGTATTTTATACCTATAGAGTAAAGATGGGAAGCTTGACTCATGCATCAAATAATAAATAGCATCCACCTTCTGCCTCATCTTTATTTTCTAAGTCGGTAGTCCTACACAGAGTTGTATACATTAAAGTTATCTCAAAGTGACAGAAATGTGGGTGACTGATAGCAAGGCCTATGTATGAAAGAGCTGCAGTACCCTGACCGCAGTAAATGGGAATACTCCTGCAGCAATTAAGGCATCCATGAACAGCCCAAATTGCAAAAGACCACATTCAATAGTGACATATCTTGGATTATGAATGCAATAACATTAATTTTAGTATTCTGTGCAATAAGAATAATTCTAGTAATAGCTTTCTGTAGTCTACCTTATGTCATGGTCTGAAGCTCAGCTATTTCCCACTTCTCCCAGCCTAATCGCGTTCAAGCACTTGGATATCTTTTTCCACAGCCCTAACTCCAGTGATGTAGAACTAAAGACACTACCACCCATGCCTTCCCATTAACAATTATAAGAATATGTCCGCAAGGCCCTCTGAAAGCAGATCCAAACATTCCCTGTCTGCCCTCTGAGTTAGCTAGATGCTGCATATTTGCGTCAGTGTGGCACCAAGCCCAAGCTAATAAACTTTGCCGCTCAACAGAGCTTAAAATTTTGAGCACTTTGGCATGGCAACCACTGCAATGTGACGTCCAGGTTAGATCTAGCTCACAGACTATTGGTTTCAAGACAGGGCAAAGAAAGCAGATTCACTGCAATCAATTTTTGCCATGCAAAATGTATATATTGCAAACTAGTTATCTATGATGTCTAAAGGGAATGGAAAGAAAGGGAGAAACTCCAGAATGCCTGTGAACCTAACTTGTAGCAGGTGTGTGTTTGAACTGTTGATAGGTAAGCCTGTAAGCTGCTTCTGTTTTCTACTGACAATAGGAGTCTAAACAACTAGCACAAAGTAGATGTTTACCTTTTTGCATTCTAATGTTGCTTTGCTAGCTGCACACTCTGGTTAGAAATCTGATAGTCCCCTAAAATTTACTAGGGTTTAGGTGATACTCAGCTTCCTAAGTGAAAGATTGGCATTCCACAAAAGCTTCTCTCAGCCACTGAAGAAGGTAAGATTTCACCAGTGCAATTCCCTAAATGTTTGTGTCAAATTTCAAAATTAGGTGGCTTGCGCTCTGTTCTCCACTGATTGTAGTGACTCCATCTTCATCAATGTTAGACAACTAGCTTTATAAAGACCTGTATTGTAGCACCTAAAGTTGCATGATACGAGTCTCACTTTTGGACCAAATGATGCTTCATACATGTTCTATGAAAGTCCTAGCTTGACAGGATTTCCAGAATTTGTCTACTATATAATGATTTCCAAAAAGCAGCACAGAGTGTAGAAAATTCCATTCAAAAGCACATCTAGAGAATGGCAACCCATTCACCCAAGGAATGTGAATTTATGCATAATTCAAGTCCTCAGTCTGATCTGTCCTGACTATCCACTGTCCTAAAGATCAGGCTTGAAGTGACTTATTTAAGATTATTTTCTTCTCTTTAGCTGATACTATTGCAATGAAGAAAGAAAATTAAAATTAATGGTATCCAGAGAAAAAGAATGCACGTGAAACAGAGTGTCAGTCTTTCAGGTCAGTGACAAGAGCATTAATCTAGCAAGGGGAAATTCTGTTCCCTTTTGAACACTGCCGGTGCGTCTAACCACACAAACTGTGTAACAGTCCTTCAGCAGAGAAGGAACCAAGGTCTTCAGTTTCCTGATCAAGTCCTTCAGCTGCTAGACAGATACTTAAGGTTTCTAGAGGACAGGATGGGTGAGGAAAACATTTAAGTGAGCTGATCGTCTAAATTTAAACACGTAACATAAATACTTCAGATGAGAGGGAACTGAACTGAACTTT
>NW_009648043.1:1963828-1973771 GCF_000708025.1 Charadrius vociferus
GGGCAGCTGGTCTGCTCGTTATATGGGTCTCAGCAGACCCCACTCAACTTCACTCTCTGCATGTAGTGCACTGGGAACATGGACGACAAACCTAGGTTATGAATTCTGGCAAGTCATTATGTGGAAGTCAAATATAGTCAGTCAAAATGTTCTCAAACCTATATGTCTTTTATGGATGTCTCCTTTAAGAGCCAATTCTTGTTTACATCACATCCTCCTTTCACATGTCTGGTAATTTAATACAGTTATAAAATTAAAGCAAACTCAGTTTTGCTTCACTATGAGAAATCTGCACACTAACAGGACATGGAAGGGGGCTTTACAGTAAATAAGAGACAGATTTTTCATTTTTATCCACTACCAAGGATTTCTTTTTAGCATTACAGATGATGTATTTTCCATTTCATGCCTTACTGAATACTGATGGATAGGAATCATAAAACATTAAGGGTTCTGGACCCTCACAAAGTTGTCTGCCAAGCACGTCAGTTATCAAATAGTAGGTTTTCAACTCTAAAATACAATTTCTTGGGCAGAAGTCCTGCAATGAGTTCCTTAAGTACAGTTAACCTTTCCATGGCTTTCACTCAAGAGTGGCCAAAGCAGGTATAAGTCAACTCAGAAACTTTACTTAGCTACCATCTCAGCTAACCCTCTATGAACACAAAGAGGCTCCTAGAGTCCAGCAACATCCTTCTAGTGTCTGTCCTCTTTAATCTCACGTATACCCCTATCCTTCCAAGTTCTCTCTTAAAATCAGGGAACTGCAGTTCTCACACCTCTTCTTTTTGGATAAGCCACCAGTGAGGAGATTGAGAGGTCATTTTCAGGATTGTCTTCACCTCAGCAGGGTCAAGAGACTGACAAGTCCTCTCCTTGTCAGGGACTCTGTAAAAATAACTGAATAGCAAATAAAAAAGGAGGATTTAAAAAACATGCATATGCAATTAAAAAAAAAATCCCTCTATTTTAAACAGAACAGTAGACAATACACAGAATAGCTAAGGAACCAAAAGTCAACAAAAATAGAGATAGAACCAACTAAGAAAAGATTTCCATGTTTTTTTGACATTAATGTCTCATTTTTTTCTCGGGTGTTATAATAAACAAGCAAGTATCTGTGAAGCTGTTAAAACACAGTAAAAATACAGTCAGTTCAAGATACAATAACAAGGGAGAAAAAAGTTTACACTTTGACCCTTTTCCTTTCTAAATATAATGTTCTCTAATTTGAACTTTGCTCCAGAAAGTAGAGTTCTTTTGACAGTAAACGATACAGAGGTGCAGCAGGTTATAGCAACAGCTTCAGAGTTCTATTTTAAACCTGAAGAGACAGGAACAATTAAATTTTTTCTCTCCAGACCATTTTAATGACAGAAAACAAGACTGTCTGCTTCCGGAAGGATGATATGTTTCTCACTCAGGAAAACATCAGGCTCCAGGATTTTATCCTTTACAAACTCTGAAAAACAGGAAAAAGGATTTCAGTTCCTGATGTGCTAGCAATTTGTGTTAATTCACAATCATGCACCAGTGACCAGCTCATTTGGGAAACATTGTTTTTAAGGCTGAGAGCTGCTTGTTGGATAAAAGCAGTAAGGACATGAAAGAAAAATGCCACTTCATACCAGTGATCAAGCTTTTCTTTGTTTCTTTTTCTTATGTCTTCCTTCCACTGATGAATGACCAAACTACATTTTGGATGTATGTAAATGGCAGTATTATCAGGACACACTGAAGTGCAATTAACGCATTTTACCCCAGGCTACCGTGATTGCTACAGCTCTCCCAAAAGCTGTAGTCAATGCCCATGGTGGTTTTGGAATCATTAAATTGATGTTTTGAGACACATGAAACTACCAGGATACAATTCAATGAGAAATGAGGCATTGTCTATTTGGTAAGAGTCACAGAGAGACTTGAGTGACAAACCCTGCTCACACTAGGGCTCACACTAGGGCTATTAGACTTTCCATGCCTGCTCATCACTAGGGCAGGGTTTCAAAATGTTTTTTTTCTTTTCAGATTTGTGTTTTGCCATCAAAAGTTTCCTTGCAGCTTTCCCTCCCTTCCCAAAGAGTGATTTTCCCTGATAAATGCTGATATTTTTGTGACTTAAGGGACTCTCACAACTGGAGAAGGCAGTCTTTTCAAAATTTATATGCAGATGAGTACAGGCAAACAGTTCCAAACTCAAACATGCCAGGTCTGACCTGGCAGCACTGCCCTCCCCAGGGGTTAGATGCAGTTCAATCCCATAATACCTCCTCTAAAGTCAATATACCAGTTCTGGCAAAAGCTGTGTGATGAACTCATGAACTAGAGTTTTTGGTCTCTTACGGTCAGCTATGAAAATCAAATTAAAAGTTCCTGTTGCCTCTACACAGTCCTTTGGTCTCTGTTGAGAGGCATTTTACTCTTAAAGTTGTATATAGAAAGCCGAATACTTTCACTGAGTAATTTGCTGTGGCAAGTAACTCACTGCAGCCCAATTATGCCGTGTGTGGTCTCTGCCTGCGGAATGTCTATAGGGGAATCCTGTAGAGTATGCTATGGCCTGCAGGCACTGCAGCAGACTCTTTTAGGTAATTGTCCTAAAGCTGTGGCATGCAGGAAAATAAATAATTTAATAAAAAAGGCCAGCATCCTGCAAAACAGCTGGTAAACCATTCTTTGGGTCGTTTAACAGGATATATTCAGTAAATACATAACCAGTCATCTTCTTCCTACATCCATTTAAGTACATGGAAAAGCTCCTATTGACATCAAGGCCTGTTGAAACAAGCCATACACATCAATGGTGTCATACCTTGCTGTGTGCAAGAAGGATGTGTAAAAGGAACACACTGTTTATACCAAAGCCTGCATCCTGCACAGCAAAACAAAATTCTTATTTCTGGCTTTCCATTCTGTCAAGCCATAAACATTTTTTTCTGAAGAAACCTGCACTGCTTGAGTAATGCTTTCAGATAAAATTAAAACTGTATTAACATTGGAATCACATTCAGTTAATTAATTTATGACCAGAGTATTTTATGTATTGCAATTTTGCAGATGTACAAATGGGCCTTTTTAAGTAGCCATGCAATTGTGAAACCTCATTGAAAATAAAAAAACCCCATCTCTTACTCTCATGTTTGTGTAGATAAAAATGAGGCAGAGCATAGATCTTCAGAAAACCCAAATGGTTCAGAGAAGGTGCTGCTGTATGTTTGAAAAGACAACTGCTTTTGAAATATGTCAGTGACAACAGAATTGTCAGAATTCTTCATCATTTTATTTTAGAAAGAATGTTACTCTGCTACAATTATTAATCATCACTGGACATAGCAACAGGCAAATACAAGAAAGGAGAAAAAATTCATAGATGTGTCAAGAAAACAGGGGACAAGGCATTTAAACTGTGATATTTCAAATTGCTTTTCCTTTTCACCTAAATAAAGTGAAGAAAAATGCCATCCAAACCCAAAAATAATACACAAAACTTTCTGTCTTTTGAATATTAAAATCTCAACTGTTTATCAAATATTCTAAAATATCATAGGGTTCTTATTAGCAAGTAGTTGAAAATCTCCTGCTTTTCCTCAAAGACTTTACTACCTCTGAAGTTATACTTTCAGCTTTTTAAATCCCCATGTTTCTCTGGAAAGGTTGAACATATAGAACAGAATAAACCCTTCACAGTTGCATAATGTGGTTAGTTCTTCAAATTTTGAATTTAACTTTTTTTTTTTTTTTACTTTAGCTGTAAAGTATCTTGGAAATTTTTAACTTCGTTATATATTTCTAAGACCAACTGTAATACAGTACTGCTCCCTACAAACATGGAAGGAGATCTTGCAAAAAGTGGTAACACTCCATGGAACAGAAAGGTTTTTCTCACACGGGAAAAAAAATTCAAACCTAGTAGGTGAGGGATATATGTATTCCAAACAAAGCTGCAGTTCTACACACCTTCAAAGTATAGACAGAAGAAAAAAAAAAAAGATACAAATGAAGGAACAGATGAAAGTGAAAGGAGTTCGCCTTTATGGTCAGACATGGCCTTGATACCTTGCCTTTTCCTCACACAGACATGACGGACATCCTTAAGTGACATTCTTTCCCTCCATATACAGAGGTTAAGTATGCTATGTATTTAGCTATATTAGAGGGCTGAGAAAGATGGGTCTGACTTAGTTTTCATTACATGAATCAGGATCTGTCTGCAGCGTAATTCGGGGATCTTTTACACAAAGCATTGCCCAAATATCCTGCTCAGAACCCAAGGCTTACATTCTCACCAAACAGTTTTGTAGTAGGATTAAATGTGCCTTTAAACATATAGTCACTGAGGCATGACGTTACTCCTCAAGACTTTAAGAAATACCTGAATGGATTTTTTTGTGTGTAATTCTGGGAGAAGGAATACTTATGATCGTTTTTGGTTTCACATAAAATACAACTGGTGTTATAGTTTGGTGTGAAGTTTTGTGTTCAAGTCCTTCACTGAGCCAATTAAAATCCTAATCTTTTTTTTTTCCTAACTTTAGATTTTGAAGCTACTGCTCCTTTTATTCTTTTTATGTCAGCATGCACTCTGTCTTTCTTAGTTTACACATGAAGTGGTTTTCTTTATGTTCCAGACTCCAGTGGGTGATAGCTGTTTGGAATTAAGATATAAGCAAATCAAAGGATTTCTCATTTGTCTTTCATTTTAACTTCAAACATTTCAAAATATCTAACTACATGTAGGTGAATTAAAATGAAATATAAATTAATAATATGTCTCTCTCCCTTTCCCTCTTTCATTTGGTCTCTCTCTTCCTCTCATATAATTTAACTAAAATTATGTAATCTTCTACAATTTGAACAGACCAATTAGAAAAGGGCATGAATAAATGCATAGTGCAGATGATGTGTACTGAACCATCCTTATTAAATCAAGGGATGAATCTGTTTTTGCTATTTCCATTGACAGCCCTCTTCCAGCTCACAGCCAGCTGGCAATTAATGGAATAAGATTTAAAACAGGCAATGGGGAGAAATCAGCTTCTGTGTAGTCATTCTTACACCAGACATATGTGTGTCTGCTTTACATATGCCTGCATTGTGTGTGCATTTGTATTGGTATTGTATGGACAAGGATGTGCCATTTTTCCCCTGTGTGCCTGTTCAAAGATATGCAATATATTTCCTAATGCTTAGCCTCCCACAAATATCCTGTAATTTTTTCTTAAACTGATTTTAACCCTGATTTCAATATAGACAGCCAGATTGCTACTAAATATATATACTAGGTAGCTTATTAATATTTAATCCTATGTTTCTAAATGAAAAAAAACACCACCACAAGCATGCAAAGAGAGTCACACCTGAGATGTACAATAAGCTGTACTCAGAATAGTTAGGAGTTAACAGAAGTAACAAAAAAATAAACAATGCTAGTCTCATGGATTTGATGCATTTCATTTTAAAAGTTGTCTGGGGAGGGGATCCAGTATATTACTTTTTTCTTTTTGGAATATTGTTCATAGATAAATACAATTTACAGCCAGGATTTTTTTCTGGTGTTTCAACTTAAATTTTCTCATCAGCATTTCATTTATTTTTCTTGATAGGTTCCCAGTTACTTGAATGGGATGTAACTGGAATACCTGTATTTCCTATATAGTATGTTAGTTAGGTACCTCAGACTGGGATGGACATGTACAACATACTAAACAGGGGACATAGTCATTAGAAATGCTAAAGAAAAAGATGTGTATCTCAGATTTCCCCCTTCTATCTACCTGTAGCTCTGGATCAGACAGGTCTACGGAAATTAAAATGTAAACCCCAAGGCCCTCCTTTCCTTTCACATCCCTATTGGAAAAGGCAGAAATCAATTTTTTACTCCTGGGATACAATTGCAAGGAGTGGAAGAGAACCCAAGTGAGAGCACAAGAAGGAGCTTGAGAGTGTCCATCAGTGGTGAGCTGCTCCTCCAGAAAGCCTGAACACTAGTTCTTGTGCTCAGCAGCTTCCATATCTTATCTAAGTCTAACGAAAATGGCATAAGCAATGTTTGGATCAGAACCCAAAATTATTCTTATTTTCCTCAAACTTCTTCCCAGTGAATACCCTCATCAAGAAGCTACAAAATGAAGCTGTATTTTGTGCCCAGTCTACACAGAATCATAAAATGGTTTAGGTTGGAAGCGACCTTAAAGATCTCCACAGCTCACAAGTCCTTCCTTCTCTCTGTACACTGATGTGACCCCAGCAACAGAACGAGTGCTCTCATCCCTTCCCCTTTTCCTCCCCCCAGCCTGTGGCATTCTATATGGAGATGGGCTATGCCCACTTGCACCCCATCAGGCTGAAGACAGGTTATCTTAGTCTCCCAGTTGCTGGAAATCTGTCCTAACCTTTTAGCTATTATGTTACAGAAGGCTTATTCTCCTCCTGTGTTTCTGAATGAAAACCTTGTTATGTTCTTGTGGTTTAGATTGGGCCTGTCAGAGAATTTCAGAGAGAAATCTTAAAGACTGTCTACAGGAAAGCCTAATTGTGAATCCTAAATAATTAACTTGGGAAGACACCATGCTGTTGAGGTCTTCTACAATGATACTAGCTCGGGTATATAAAGAATTAATAATTTCCCACTGCAGAATACTGTAAGATACAATGCAAAATTTGTGCTGAAACATTCTTATTATAATCCTAGCATTTTAATGCCCTAATTTACAATCCACTTGACATCCAAAGTCTGTAAAGAACTTGACTTTAGAGATCTGGATTATTTGGGAATCCTAATTTCCTTACACCTACATCACCTATGATTTTTTTCCCTTCTACAGAGTTTTTCCATTATTTTACCAATGATAAAAGTGAAATGCAAACCAGCAATTTCTGGGAACAATTTGCTTTGTGTTTATGTTTATTTATTTATTTTTCAGAAAACTACTCTGCAGCACCATCTAGTGAGAGTGAGAAGGACCAGTTATACTGTTTCCATGTTTGGAGAACCTCCATGTATTTGCAGCCTGCATAGCTTCCTGTAGTCTTACTGGAAGCAAGAGAAAAAAAGTCAAGTCTCCATGCAAAGAGAGAGTGTGTGTGTATCCTCTGTCATGTCAGCCATCTTGAACAGAAAACCTGTCCCAGAACGAAAGGCTTTGTTACAGAAAGATATATAGAGTCTTTGGACAAGATGCATTATAGACAGAATACAAAATAGGCCTCAAATATAGAATATTACTGAATCACAGAATCTGGTGGGGGTTGGAAGGTACCCTTGGAGATCATCTAGTCCAACCCCTCTGCCAAAGCAGGTTCACCTACAGCAGGTTGGGCAGGAATACATCTACACGGGTTTTGAATATCGCCAGAGAAGAAGGCTCCACAACCTCTTTGGGCAGCCTGTTCCAGTGCTCTGTCATCCTTAAAGTAAAGAAGTTTTTCCTCATGTTGAGATAGAATTTCCTGTCTTCCAGTTTGTTCCTGTTGCCCCTTCTCCTGTCACCAAGGACCACTGAAAGGAGTCTGGCCACATCCTCTCGACACCCGCCCTTTAGATATTTATAGGAATTGATGAGATCCCCTCTCAGTCTTCTCTTCTCCAGGCTAAACAAACCCAGGTGTCTCAACCTTTCCTCACAAGAGAGGTACTCCAGTCCCTTGATCATCTTTGTAGCTCTCTGCTGGACTCTGTCCAGTAGTTCCCTGCCCTTCTTGGACTGGGGGGGACAGAACTGGATGCAGTGCTCCAGATGCAGCCTCACCAGGGCAGAGTAGAAGGGGAGGATGACCTTTTTTTAATGCACCTCAGGATATCATTGGCCCTCTTTGCCACAAGGGTACATTGCTGCCTCATGGTCAACTTGTTGTCCACCAGGACTCCCAGGTCTCTCTCTGCAGAGCTGCTTTCCAGCAGGTCAGCTCCCAACCTGTACTGGTGCATGGGGTTATTCCTCCCCAGGTGCAGGACCCTACACTTGCCCTTGTTGAACTTCACTAGGTTCCTCTCCACCCAACTCTCCAGCCTGTCCAGGCCTTGCTCTATAGTGGCACAGCCTTCTGATGTGTCAGCCACTCCTCCCAGTTTTGTGTCATCAGCAAACTTGCTGAGGCTACACTTTGTCCCCTCATCCAGGTCATTGATGAACATGTTGAACAAGACCAGGTCCAGTACTGACCCCTGGGGAACACCACTAGCTACAGCTCTCCAAGTGGACTCTGCACCACTGATCACAACCCTCTGAGCTCTGCCATTCAGCCAATTTTTAATCCACCTCACTGTCCACTCATCTAATCCACACTTCCTAAGCATACCTATGAGGATATTATGGGTTATTCTTTACTTTAGAACCAAAATTCCCAAGTTTTGATTGTGCTGAACCAAGAACATCATTAAATTTAGCAACCTGTGTTGCTAATGATGGTGTAATTGAGAGCAGAATTTGTTCCAGTAACTGATATGGTCACCAAGTGTTCAAAGCAGTGAAGAAAATCCTAAGCAGGAGACACAGATGCTTGTAGGTGTTAAGATTTTGCCCAATTAAGGGTATTCTTGTATGCAATCTTTCCTTTGAAGGAGGGAAAGGGCTTACCTCACTTCTGAGGAAACAAAAAATCTATTCATCACTATCTCTGTAGGTAGTTATATAAATAAATAACCCCCCTAAATTAAATACTCCATCACCTCATACTGTAGTAACTACTATAATGCTGCATTATACCTGAGTTGACTTCTAGCTCCTCTAGTTATCTTAATGACTAATACAGCAACTCCCACTGTGATCATGGCAGCCATACATCTATTTAATCCAGTGTCAGTTGTGCAAGACACATGCAGAGAAATACAATTCCTCTCCTGCAAAGAAAATTCCAGTCTTTTTAATGCCAAAGAAAGTCAGATTACTTTGGGTCTAATAGTCTCAGTCATAGCCTAAGTGGCATTCATTAGTTTTCTTTTGTTTTTAAGAACACTGATAACAACACAGGCCGTAGAAATGAGAAGGACATTACTTCTTTTAAATGAAAGGCAAGTACATTTGTACAAATATAAAATGTCTGTTAAGAGATAATTCTTGAGTCTTGCAGAAAATCATTTACTCAGAATTCCACTGAAGCATAAAAGGATTATTACAATATCCAGATTCTCCGGATACAACTGGCCAAATGGAAGTAATTGTCCAGTAGACTATCAGACCACTTTTCTCCAGCCTTTGTCAGTCTATTCAGACTCAATCCTCAAATTCAGTTAGAGCCTGCAGATATCAATGAATGTTAATGGAACTGAGCCTGAAATTATATGTTCTTCAGTACAGCAGAGTCTGTCGTTCTGTCTCTGCAGAACACCAGACATTTCTCTTAGTTTAGGTAGTTAGGCCATCTATAATAATAATAATAATAACAACAAAAACAATAACAACAACAATAACAAGAAGAGTAATTTACAAGATTAACTGTAAAATATTACAAGTTTAACTGTAAAATACTCTATCCAGCTTTCCAAAGTCACGGAACAGAAGCTTCATGATGAAACAGAAGCTGTCATGATAAAAACACTAAGCTTTGAACTTCTTGAATTTAAAAATGAACTGTGGATTTGTAGATGGAGACATCGGACAAATAGGTAGTTTTAAATGCTGAGAAAACCTTGAACATACAAAGTAATCCAAGACACTAATTTATCAAGACTTCCCAGTTCCTAGCTGAAGGAGCAACTAGTATCACCAGCAGGTGGTTTTATATTCTACTAGAGAGGATGGATATATTCACAAATAAAGTTATTATTAAAAGCTGGATAATGAAGGTATTTTGTATTTTAAAAAACCTTGAGAGAAAAAAAATAGATGTATGCTAAATTATAATGCGTAAAATCACAAAGAACTTCTGAATAAGTCAAAATTTTCTGTTTATCCTATATTCCATTATACTACTATCAGAATGCAATACTGTGCAAGCCAAATATTTT
>NW_009648043.1:1973801-2037023 GCF_000708025.1 Charadrius vociferus
CATGCTGAAATCAACCTGCCTGCTGAGTCATTGTAAAAAATCTTAGGTTGCATAAGTCTTCTTCAGACCTTCCTTACGAGAGAGAAAAGGAGGTAAGAGGTGGCTTAGTTATTAAACAATGGATTGTGCAATAACGCAAAGAGATAAAAAAATGAAAATGTTTTTAACCTTTGTTTTGTCACTTAGTACAAACTGTGAAGTGACTGATAAAGGAAGACCAAGCACAACAATAATATCTGGATCTAGTTCTAAAGAAAGAAGATAAAAATAGGAGAGAATGGTCCCACGCTACTCGGCAGTCACCTCAAAGCCCAAGTTTAGAACAATTTCTACTTAAAAGTTTACTTGCTGTTCTTTATAGGAGCTGTTTAAATATGAAATAATTATAAAAAGGGAGCAAAAGTAACAATGAAAAGAGCGAAAGATAACCAAAAATGAGCAGGTAATGCCACATTTTATTAGAAATGAACACTGATTTTTTTAAAAAAATATTTTCTTTCCATTCTGTGTGCTCAAAGGGGGTGATTAGTTACTGAGATGCAGCCAACAAACTGACCATTTCATGGGCTTTGCTGGTTCTTGTCAGTGCAGACACTCACCTTGCACTTGTCCACGAAGCCTTCAGAGGAGCTCTGCTAATACAGAATATTTCATTGAAGGAGAGGACATTGGAGTCAGGTGGGGTCTAGGTGGCAGAGCGTGAACTGCTTCCAGCCCTTTTACAGGGGTGCAGAGAGTTTCCAGTGAGTACCCCAGTGGGATGTGGTGCAGTTGGATAATTGTCACAAAGGGGATGTAGCACTCAAATTTGTTAATCCTGCCATTGCCAAAGCAGCTCGTTTTTTCATCAAAGAACAGAAATTGGGGAAATTAATTTGTACAATATTGAGAACCAAAAAGTACTTTTCATGTTTAAATATTAAAGTTTTAAGCTGACAGATTCATTGAGATTTTACATGTACACACAGATATTTCAGCTATTGATAATTAGATACTAGTGAAATTTGATCATGCTTTACAATAAAATCTGCATTTTATTAACACATGCAAGGACTTGAGACCCAAACAATTGAGTTGCTAGACGTGTCTACTATACTTGCAGCTGACATTGTGTTGACAAAGTAGCTATTTGAATGCTTAACTCATGAATCACAATGGTTTCTATAAACATCTCATTCAATACAAAGGTCCATGAACTTGAAACCATGTCAGCAAGGAATGCTATTTTCATATACTCTCCTACTCTATAACTAATGTAGCAGAGAAATGAAAGATATTGAAGATAAATATTAAAAAAATATGACTGCAAAAAATTGTATGAAAATTGTGCTCAATGTGTCATGTACCTACCACAAAAATAAAATCAGAACAAACATGGAAATGCATACTGTCATATCGTTCCAGTACATAACGTCTGTTAGATATTGTATGCTGGGACTACCACAATACAAAGATGAGGTAAACATTAAGTACCAGGCTGCTGTCAGAGCATCTAGTGGAACCATTAAGCTTTACAGTCCCTGCTGGTTGCCCAGGACCACACTTCAGCCCATCCCAGGGCTGTTGGTTCCTGCCCTGGTGTTGCTGTAGGATGCCGGTCTCCAGCCCTGCCCCTGACTCCGTCTGCTTTGCTCCCAACTCAGCTCCCTGGATGGTTCCTGGACCTGGCTAATCACTTGCCTCATCTTGAGCTGTCAGTGAACCCTGATACCAGTGACTGGCTCTGCACTCTGTGGCCAGCACCTGTGGGACTGGGTCACCCTTGGCTCCCAGTTCCACATCCCGCGCAGAGCAGCCCTGCTCACAGCACTTCCTTGGTATTGTGTCATTCCTGCACTTTCAGTTTGGGTCCATATTCCATAAGCAGCATGCATCACATTGGATGGTCCCAAATGTTTGGAAATATGGGAGAAAGGAAATATTTGGATGAATAGTAATATTAAATTATAAGAGGAAATATTTTCAAACGGGTGATATGCCTTAGGCTTAAATTAATCATTTGTATGAATGACAAGAAATGGCAATGGTAAGGCATTGAAAATAAGATGATCAGGTTTAGGAAAACCACAGATTTAAGTGTCCTGTGAAGACAGTAGATGGAAAGAGATCATATATTATGTATTTTCCATTCACACTGTGGATGAAAGTGTAACAGGAACGCTGTATATTTAACAGGATACTTAGCTAGAAGGTTAATCACAAAGCATAACTGGGATGTTATCATCAAATTAGCGGGAAGCCCTGATACTAGAGGCCATTTTACATTCAGTGCCACTCAAGATTTTCATTTAAAACTGGATATGACAAATCAGGCGGTATGCTAAACATAGGAGAAATCAGGAACAGGGGCAATAATTATTATAGTAAACCACTGGATTAAAATGAGAGCCGACATAGACAGATGCATTATGTGTAAAGAAGGAAGAAATAATCAAGTGTCAGATCCTGCCAGGAAGTGTAATGAACTTCATTGCAGGTGCAAGTTCTTTGTGCATCTCAGGATCAGTCCATAAATGAACATAGAGGAAAACACTGACTCAGTTGGAAACAGATGAATGGTAAGTCACAGTCTGTGACAGACTGACCATGAGTGAAGAATACAATACTATGAATGAAAAGGTATGGTGGATTTAAAATTAGGAGTGCCCAGAGTAATACAAGACATGGCATTGCTCTGTTCACAGCTAATTTGACTTTTGGTAGTCTTCAGTGCAGGACATTGTATTCTAAAACACAGCTACATGAAAGATGGTTGATAAGAAACACCAGCACATACATTCTTTCTGCCACTCTTATCATAATAAGTAACCCATTCTTCTGCGCCCAGCCCCACAGATGTGAGCAGAATTACACTCAAGCATTAAACACTCCTTTAAACACATGTGGATGGTAAGATTTGGAATTCAGAAAACTATAGTTATGAGCGATGGCCAGATGAACCATTCTGAAGACTGGGGAATCCCATGACGTGGTAACAGCTGTATGGTCAACGAGAAGGAAGAATATCTAACAAATAATCTATTATAGACTATATTTATACTGCACCCCAGGCTTTTTTTTTTTTTTTCTTCGAAAGCTTCTGTATGTTATCTGGATTCTCTTTACTGCTATAAGAAAAGCCCTAGATGGAAAACGTGTGTTTAGTAAAGGGTTATTGAGGCTGTAGCCTGTGCTCCCAGATGTGGTGTGTTCTCTGGGTCATATAATGGGAGAATGTCTTGATTTGAGGTAAAACAGGACCAATTTTGTTCACTAACTTTACTTCATAGCTAGGCCTCTTCTAACTACCGAAATTAACAGCCTGTTTTGCAGACACTGTTCACTCTCAGAGTGATATAGTTTATATAAACTGTGTTTATACTTGATGCCAAGCCATGGTATGCAGAGATGCTCTTGCTTATATGTATTGCTATAACACCCAAGGGCAGCTAACTTGGTTATTTGCCCCGTTGGAGAGTCGGAAGTGGAAAAGCGTAGAGGGGTCCCACCTGCGAGGAGGAGCGGACAGGACAGGTGACCCAAAACTGACCCACAGGGTATTCCATCCCGTCTGCCTCATGTTCAGTATAAAAGTTGAGGGATCAAAGGGTCAGCCTCTTTCTTCTATGGCTGATGTCTGAGGAGGCCTCTATCTGTTTGTCTGCCTTTTGATCCCAATCCTGAATGCAGATCTGGAATCCAGTTCCCATCCGTCACTGAGTCCAGTCAGGGACTTCCCCAGTACCAGCTGGTGATGTGATCGTCATCCTGGGAGCTTGACACAGTTTTGTATATATTTATTTTTTTTCTTTTTATCTTATTATTAGTATTTCATTAAATTTGTTTAGTTCCTTCTAAACTCATAAGTCTCTCTGTTGCTCCTCTCCCCGTTGCTCACCTGGTGGCTGGTTCGCCCTAAACCACTACAGGGAAGCAGGTCAATAACAACACAGGCTCCACCCATACCAGCACTGCCTGTAGCTCTGCTGTTGGTATCTCTAAGGAGTCTTCATTTTGCTTAAATTACTTCATTTCTTTTAGTTTATTTGTGCTAAAGTAGACAGCAGGATTACTTAGGACTCAGTCCAGCGTGATCAGGCTATCACCCTCATGTATACTGACTGCTTTTGAAGTGCAAAACACTGTTGAAAGACCACTGTGGTTCAACCCAAATGAAGATCCAGTGATGAAACCCTCTCCACTATCCTTTCTTCCTCCTTCCTTCCTCCTTTTTCTTTCCTGCACTAACACATATGTTTCACACAGAGGAATTAGACTATCTTTTGAAATTGAACATTATCTTGATTTGCAGCTATCTTTAAAAATAGAGCAAAATTCATTTTTTTATCCAAACAATTTTGGTAGCTGTTACATATCCAAAATGTGAAACTTGAATCCACTTCTAAGATTAGATGATATATTAATGTAGAAATAATGCATTAATTCTGTATGTTAGAATTGAATGAGCAATGTTTGAAAAAATGGATACCTAAATTTAGACTTATAAGCTGCAATCAAAAGGTTCAAAATCCTTTCCTCAGTGATTTCTGGAAATCTTGCCCAGAAGTTCTGAGCAGAAGACAAAACCATAACAACAGAATAACTTAAAGGACACAGAGGAGTCACAGTGATATCAAGCAATAAAGTAGACGTCCTATGAGGAAAAAATCTGAGATTTTTCATTAAAATTTTATTTTTCCTCAATATTCAGAGAATGAGTGATCTCTGGCCCATGTTCAATCAGCAGGTGACCTGCTTACAGCTCTCAGAAACCCAAAGGAAAAAAGCTGCCAAGCAGAGTTTCAAATATTAGAAAGAAGCCGAGAAAAGTGAGAGGCAGAGAAAGAGAAGACAAATTAATGAAACATTTACTTAGAGAACATACCAATACACAGTTTACTTTCAATAACAAAAATCCCGATTCTTTTTCCTGGAAATACTGTATTTTTAGAGAAAGGACCAGACAATGCACGTTTAACATCCCAGAAGTTTTGCTTCATGGTGATATTTAAGAACTCTGTCTCAACAGACATGTGAAAGTTGTGCCCAGAAAGGTGGGGTGTTTGAAGTCAAGAAGAAGCCCAGACAGAACTACTGAGGTGGAGAAGAGTTCTGGGACTTTCTTTCTTAAAGGGAGGGAAATAACTGAGCATGGATGAAATCTTAATAAAAAAGGTAACAAATGGCCGAGTGCAGCTCTCCAAAAGGTTCAATACAGGCACCAATACTTCCTCTCATAGCCAAATTCAGCATCACCTGTTTTTTTGGGTTTTTTTTTTTTTTTTTTTTTTAAAAAAAAAAAGCTTCAAAAAAGGAACATAGTTCTTTTGCAAGGGAGGGTGGGGAGTGAGAGGCAAAAGCTAAAGTGAATCACGTGTAACAGCTGTATCTGGAAACCCACACTCACCTTGGTGGAGTTGAAAGTCATTATGCATATGACCTTCAATGCTTTACCAAAAGTGTGGGTGAGTTACTGATGGTTCTATATTTAATACGCACTAAAAAGAAAATATTCAGTATTACCACAGTAGGCTCAGTAGTACAAGGGATGAAAGAAACATCACTGGTATTAAATTGGTAAGAAAGCGATATTAATGGTATCAAATACTGAATTAAACTTCAATGAAAGAAAGGAAAGGAGTACTTCCAGGATAGAGCTATATTTTTAATTGAAACTGGTATTTTAAAATCAAACTTAGAGAATGTACTAATAGGACTTATTGCATCAAAATCACGAATATTTTTTTTCTGCAAGAGAAAAATGTGTTGTCTAGATAAAAAATAAAGAATTCTGAATATTAACAATAATTCTTGACTTAATCAGTGTTCAGAGACAAATATTTTTCAATATTTACAGAAACTCACAAAACTCTAGAGTTGTTTTGCTGTTCAGATTTATAAGGGGTAGTTTAAGAGAACCAGCAGATACTGCTTTCAAAATATGGTAACAGGTAGACATGAAGCTACCCATGATAACCATTCTTCAGGGACACCAGCTTGCAAAATACTGCATACTTTCCGTTTGGTTTCCCTATTTCATCTATTCTAAATGCTGTGTATTCACAATCTATGAAATGACCTTCTGTTTATTTCCTATATCCTTCAAACAAGCCACTGTTTAGTCAGCTACACATTCCTGATTGAAAAAACAATAATAATAATGTTATGGCTTGTTTCATGATAAGCCTTGAAGATAATTACTATAGAAGACTTGTTATTTTATTTTCAAATTCCTGAAATGCTTTGGATGGATTTGGATTTGCCCTTTTGTTTCCATATTACTGTAGAGAAACAGCACAGAAAGTGAAGGCAATAGTCAATAAAACAAATGTGGGATACTACAATAGTTCATTTCCCTGATCTGGTCTTTCTCTGTAAACCAAGGCAAATATTTGGGGGCAAGAATTAGGTCCATCTGCTTTAGGACCTAAGACAGCACTTGCAAAGAATTTAGCCTTTTAAGTCCAAGAAGCTTCCTCTCACATTCTGCCTGGCTGGTGAGGTGTCTGTATTCAACTAGCATTTCCATTTAAGATTGCAAAGGATGTTTGATAGGAAGCATGCATGCTACCGTCTCAGGAAGGGGGAAACAGAGATTTGAGCCCTTGAATTGAGAAGGAGGTTGAACTTAAACCTCCACATTTATGGATAAATAGATCGGACATCTGACTACTATGGAAAAGTTTGATGTTATTTCCAATTCCTTCTCTTTCTCAGGATGCATTTCAAGTTTGAGCCTTTTTCTTTTCAAGTCAGAAACTAACCTCACAAGGGGATTGTTGCTTCTGATACCCTGGTTAGATGGAAATGACCAGTGCACAACTCTGAATCAGGCACATAAACGCCGAGCAGGCAGAAGCTGAGATGCTTAGCCTGTGCCTGCCATCAGTTATTGTGTATGTATTGGTGGATTCCCATTCAATATACCAGATTGTCTTTCAGAAATAACTGACACCTAACTAAATCTGTAGTAATGGACTTGCTTTATTCTAGCCAATAAATTGCACAAACTGCTAAACATCCTAGCATTGCCTTGATGTCCCTTCTGGCCTGCTTGGCACAGGCTGAGAAACTCTGAATACGAGAAGACCAACTCCTTAGGGTGATCTTGCAACAGCTCTCGTAGAGACAGTACTAAGAACAAGCCACGTGACACTCCAGCAAACTCCAGGTTGAAGACAAGAATAAAACAGCTACTTAAAATACTTTTGCTATTTCTATATTCCAGTCTGGACTGATGAAAGCAGCTCTTCTAGTCCACTGGGACACAGTTTAAAGCATTGTTTCTTTTTTGCTTCCTCAGCTGCCTCCTTGCTAAGACACAATGTTTCAGTGTATCCTAATTTATGTATGTAACAGGTCACGTTGCTGATGGGACCACTGGCTGTGCCATAGGAACGTGGAGGGCTGTGGATCACCCTGTTAGGTACAGCACGTATTTGTCAGGTGTTACAACCCATGGGTGGCACAGCCAGCTTCAGGCAGTGGTTGCAGGGACAAGTTCCATAGCAATGTCTGATTAGGCTACTGCAACACACCCTCTACTCCCCTTTGCCAGATCAAAAGCATTTGCGATCACACAGTGAACTTAGCCTGGTGCAACTGGAAAGCAGTACTATTTTGTGCTGATATGGATCAGTTCAATCAGTTCATTGAGTTCACAGATACTACAGCCTTAAAAATATAATACAAGGGAAGATATCGTGATGATGAGAGTAAGACAAAGAGCTGGGGATGGAGGGAGAAGTTCACTGACCTAAAATGTGCTTCTTCTGAATGTGGCTGAAGTTAGCCAGATAGTCAGTTTGTTAGAAAGATAGCTTGAGCGAATTTAACAGGGTTTTTTCCCTCCTTGTTCTTGACCAAACTCTTTCTCTTCTCTCCTGCACTGGCTGTGACTTGGAGCTTCCTCCATGGGCCAGCTGAACTCATGAATGGAACAGAAAGATAATGCAGAAAAAAAAAAAATAAAATAAAAAATGGGTCTAATGAGCACCAAAGCCAGCAAGACAGAAGTTCGAACTACATAAAGAGGAGGAGCTACAATGCTAGAGAAGAGGCTGGAAACAGTAAGGAGTCAAACAGCTCTGTGGTCAGCTCTTATGTCAGCACAGGTAATGTACCTGCTCCAAGATCCAGTGGCTTGCCTGACACTGAGGCGATTATATCACCTTCTTAGTGGCATGTCGTGACAACAAAAATAAAAATTTTGTCTTCCTCAAAGACTGGCATATATAGGGCACACAAATATGAGAAACAAATAGGACAAGAGCAATAATTTGAAGGGCAACTTGACCATATCTTAGAAAATTTTGCAAGAATTTACTTATTTCCACTGACATAAAAAACTCCCTGACCTGTCATCTACTGTCAACCAGTTGCAATGCCACAGTTCCTAGAAGTAACCATTCACCTGGGTACAAAACAAGTCATCAGGTACAGGAGTTGTGCCCACTTTCCGACTTTCCCATAGACCCCATCCTGCCCAGGAAGAAAGTGTCCCTTGTATTCTTCTGTGCTTGTATAGTGTCCTGGAGACTTGAGTTTTATTTTATTTTTAACGAGAGAGGTGTATTTCCTAGTTTGCTGAACATGCATTCTCTCTTCTTGTACCGGCATTTTGGAATGTAAATGCTAAGAGAGCTTGCACAAAATTCACTACAAACAATGATAAATAAACTCAGAGACCTGACTCTAAAATCATCTTTCAATTAAATCTTTATTTTATTTGCTCATAGTACAACTGAACCTAACAAAACTAAAACAGACAATAGACATTACCATTCACAAAGCACGTATATTTAACCTTCATTCCTAATAATAGCAATAATTAAGGGATGTTGACAAGCCCTCATTTGACAGTGAGATTGGGGAGGCATGTCTTTCCTGACACAGTGGGATATAGCATTAAATTGTAACAATGCTGGCAGCCTCCCAAAGGATGGAGTCAAGGCAGGTGGTAATCCAGTTCAGCAGCAATGGAAAATAGGTGACTGCACGTTGGCTTTAAATTACAGTGCACAGTTTGTATTAAGAATAGAGGATAATTTATGTGATATATGTAGTGCAACATTTGAAGTGCCCTCATCTGTTTTCTTCATAACAATGTGTGGCAATTGTTTCTCTGGGATCTTTTTTTCTAGAAAGAAAAAAAAGAAGGCTTATAACAAGTAACATACTAATGAGAATAGTGAGGCACATTCACAGCACTAAATTACTAACTTTCATTTACCTGGAGTCTAAACATAGAGTGCTGTAAATGGAATTTTCAGTGGAAATTATGGTAATGGAATTAGAAAACCACTGTTGGCAACAATAAATCATTAGCTATCTAGTCAGAACATTTTACGCTTTCACAGAGTGTAAGCTGTGTTTGTAGCTGAAATGGGATCCCCAGTCCCCACACCCCACAGATGGAAAAACTCCAGAAGTAGGTATACCTATGGCAAAGACTCCACCTTCAGGGCAAAACAGAGATGAAGTATTGTGCAAGCATTAATAGCCTGTGAGATAAGAAAAAAAGGAGGTAGTTTCAGGAAAAGTGGTTGAAGATTCAGCAGTGAAAACTTCCAGTTGCTTTATTGGCCACCTTGTTTCATTCACTGAGCAGTAGGTGGGATACTATACTCGTAGGTAACCTGAGAAAGAGTGGAGAGGACAAAACTAGGAGCTCTGATTCTGTTGATGATCTCTTTCCTGTAAGTATAGTTCATTCTAAAACGTTTCACCACCTGACTTTGAGAAGGTGATGTGATAGTGAACAGAAAAAACCCCAAATGATTTTCAAATTTGTATTGTTATGCCTTGTGGTCTCTACTACAGACCCCATTGTGGGTGTGCATGCTTACTTAGCTATGTAAGCACACTATATTTTCCAGAGGTGTCACATAATACATGCACTTTATTAGATTTTACTCTATCAGAAAGTCAATCATCTTAATTTGTTTAGAATTTACTAGTGTCATACTGTCAAAAAAGCATCATGTCACACAAAAAGCTTCACATTTGGCACTACGGCACTTTATGGCAAAAAAAAATTTCAACTAAATCATTTGAAGCAGATTTTGAAAGAGTTTTAAAGGATGTGATTTTATGTATGTGGAAGAAAAACTTGGTTATAGAAACAAGTATCAGAAGTTTAAATTGTATTTTCATTGTGGTCTTTTCCTCATAAACAAGTATGGCCCAGGACTTAGATGAGTCAATTGCAGTAGAGAAGAAGGTAACTTGTTATGATAAGCATATTTTGGATCACATTTTACAGATGCCCTCAACTTGTAACCTAGTTTATCTCCACAGCTCACACATTATTTATCTTGTATGCTTTCTTGCCGGAAAAGCATGCCGCTGTTGCTTCTGCTGCTCAAAGAGACCTGTGCTGCTTAAGAGCTCAAAAGATTTGGCTAGTATGTTGCATTAAATCAAGCATGCCTGCAAGGCTTCCTTGAAGTGCTTCTTGGACAGCCACGCTTCCTTTTCCTGTGCACCAGTTCACTCTATAGGAGTTACTTAGGTATTCAGGCATCGTCTGCGCTATTTTCAGCTGTATACTGCTTGAAAAACAAAGCAAAATGAAAAGATGCATTGCTTGTAATGCATACATTCTGACTTCTGGGAATTAATGTTCTGCCAGTAAGTGGGTACAGCATATCCTGTCTGTCAAATTTCAATTCCCTTTGTCCCTAGAGGACAATAAATCAGCCACATGTTAGCCACTTGAGCCATCTAACTGAACTTGCGGCTCCTACGCTAAGTTAATCTTTCAGAATCCAATCAGGCAGTAAATGTCTGCATATATCTGTGGTTTAAAATTTAATGAACATGATCACCTTTGATGTGTTTTGGGGGTTTGTTTGTTCATTTTTCAGCAAGGCAAAAAGATATAGCGACCATATGAAATGAAATAAAAATTTCATTAATTTTTTCTCCTTTCTGTCTGCAGAAATGAAAGCTAGTGTATTTCTTGGAGTTTCATAAAAATTAACTGTGTGTGATTATGTTATTTTTATCAAATGTCATTTTCACCAACAGTTACATAAAGATATGTCTTCACTCACAAAACCCATCTCAAAAGCTCCCAGTATGGAAAAAAAAAAACCCTTAACACTTACGTGTCAGCATTGAGGCTTCTGCACAGAAAGAAGTCCTTACTGTGCTCTAGGTGAAGTCATGCACATCATTTAAAGGTAAACATTGATTTGCTTCATACCCACACATCGGTGGACTCAGTCACTGAGAAATTCACATGCTTAAAGACCAGCTTTAGGAACTATTAAAAGAACTCATCTTTAGTACTCAGGCTGCTAACATGTTCAGAGAGATACTGTAGGCTCAAATCTGACCCAGCTTGCATGGATGAACAAAAGAAGCAGCCACATTGAAGTTAATGATTATACTGGTGCAAAACTGGTGCAGTTAAGATAAGCGTTAGGAACCAGATTTTCTTTTTGCTTTGTTGAAGTTTTATGTTAGGTCTGTAGCTGTTCGTTTTCTCCTCTTTTTTTATGGATCACCTTTCAGTCATTATGCCTGGGCCATTTTAACAGGCATACCATTTTGTAATCACTTCTGGATAATGTATCCTGTTCCAAGTGACCATTCGCTGCCTGGATCAATGTTACTTGTGCAACATAATCTCTCACATGGACAGCAACAAGGAATTTTTCTCAGTCGAAGATCACCAAATTCTTGTGCCTGTAGAATATAGATGGATCCAACGGACATCTTACCTGAGTAAGGACTTTCTGTAAATGATATTGATGAAATGGAAAAAATCAGTGCTAAACAAACTTTCATGTGTTTCCAAAACTTGTTATTTCATTTACTATTTCATAATAAGAATTATATAGTACTTTGTTGCTACTTCCCTTTGCTTTTGAACAATGCATGAGGTTATGTTATTGTAGTTACAACATTCAATGACAAGCAGTTCCTGAATAATATTGTGGCATTCAAACATCTCATACAAACTTGTTGTTACGTTTTTAACCAGGCAATTTACAACTCATTTGTGAGTGATTTTAATGTTTGCCCAGCATCCTGAATTCTGTTTTCCTCTTCTGACTCATAGCATTGATGACCTGTGCAAGGAGAAATTGTTTGCATAGTCCATACTTTTCATGCTTTCTTTCTTTCTTCAGTGTTGACATGCACTGGATCTGTTAAAAAACCAAATAACAGGAAAGAAAACTCTTCCTTTCCCCGCATAACAGCTGCAGGAGACAACAGAAAACAAACACCTGAGATATATCTAGCTCATTTTTCAGGTGACCTCATTATGAAAAACAGGAAAGACCCAGACTTCTGTGTTTGCTTTATAAAATGTTGTTTGCCTTCACTGTCTCTGTTGGGATTTAGGGACTAACTGTATGACAGGAAGCTTGGGGAAGCAGTCTACATTGTCTGATGCCATTGTTTTTCTTTTGAGTTCACTAAGTTCATTTCCACTATACTGTTTTTCTACTAACATGTTTTTGAGTCAGCTTAACTGACTGGAACTGAATGTCTTAAAATAATCTGACAGCATATTTGGTGGTGATTTTATCCTTTTTTTTTTTTTTTTTTAAATCCATAGCCAGTGATTTGAGGTAAAGCTTTGACTGAGGAGCACTTAAAGGGAATTTAAGGGGTTTAGCTCAATTCTGCTGAATAATAGCCAGTTTCAGCAAACCACGGAGCACAGCCAGCCTCTCTAGCAGCATGATCAAAGAAGAGTGCCCCACTAGCAAAGAGAAGTTGAGCTGATCCTCTCATCTGAGTCAAAAAGAATCATTGCCAGCTGTCTATTTTTTACAAAAATTCTTTTATTTTCTTTTTTTTTTTTTTCTTTTTCTTTACTTGTGGATTCCAGTATTAATTAGATTTTCAGTATTTGATTCTTCATTATTTGCAACCACATTTTCAGGGCAGCGAATTGATTTGACCAGCCTGTTTGACCCTTGGCACGAACTGCCATGCATTGAAGAGACTCTCAAATAAGGCTTAACCTAGAAATAACACCGGAAAAATAAATAAATCATGTCATGAGCCAGTCGGAAATTCACTTTCTATGTTGGGCAGGGGCTGAGGAAAGCATGAAACATGAGGTAATCTTCAGATAAGATCAAGATAGGTGCCAAATATATTATTTTGTCATAGGACACATTTTGGGACTGTTTGCTTTAGGCTGTTGTGGCTACACCTAGACCGCAGAATACAGACACATTTTTGCATTCAGTCTGACGTACACCTTAAGGCATTTCTATCCTGTACACAGGCAGGACACATGCAGTTATGTTGTATTGGGTTTCCATGGCAAGTTTTTGGTGGCGGGGGGTGGCTACAGGGGTGGCTTCTGTCAGAAGCTGCTAGAAGTTTCTCCCATGTCCAATGCAGCCAATGCCAGCCAGGTCCAAGACAGATCTGCCCCTGGCCGAGGCTGAGCCCATCAGTGATGGTGGTAGTACCTCTGTGATAACATATTTAAGAAGGTGGAAAGAAAACCTGAGCAGCAGTCAGAAAAGCGTAGTGAGAATATGTGAGAGAAACAAGTCTGTAGACACCAAAGTCAGTGAAGAAGGAGGGGAAGAAAGTGCTCCAGACTCTGGACCAGATTCCCCTGGTGAGGCAGGCTTCCCCCTGCAACCCAATGGAGGTCCACAGTGGAGCAGATATCCACCTGCAGCCCGTGGAGGACCCCACACCAGAGCGGGTGGATGCCCAAAGGAGGCTGTGACCTCGTGGAGACCGCATGCCGGAGCAGGCTTCTGGCAGGACCTGTAACCCTGGGAAAGAGGAGCCCACACTGGAGCAGGTTTGCTGTCAGGACTTGCGACCCCGTGGGGGACCCACTCTGGAGCAGTCTGTTCCTGAAGGACTGCATCCTGTGGAAGGGACCCAGGCTGGAGCAGTTTATGGAGGACTGTCTCCCATGGGAGGGAGCAGGTAAAGAGTGTGAGGAGTCCGCCCCCTGAGGAGGAAGAAGCAGCACAGACAACGTGTGATGAACTGGCTGCAGCCCCTGTTCCCTGTCCTCCTGTGCTGCTGTGGGGGGAGGAGGTAGAGAAAATGGGAAATAAAGTTGAGCCTGGGAAGAAGGGAGGGATGGGGGGAAAGTGTTTTATGATTTAGTTTTTATTTCTCATTATCCTGCTCTGATTGGATCAGTAATAAATTAATTTTCCCCAAGTCGAATCTATTTTGCCCATCACAGTAATTGTTGAGTGATGTCCCTGTCCTTATCTTAACCCACGAATCTTTTGTTATATTTTCTCTCCCCTGTCCAGCTGAGGAGGGGAGTGGTAGAGTAGCTTTGGTGGGCACCTGGCATCCAGCCAGGGTCAAGCCACCACATATGTACACAAGGAACCTAGATATGCTTAGTTGCTCCACCAAGCACTCCTGAGATCCAGCTATCTGGAGGACCAGAAACCAAGACATATCCTAGAAAGCAGCAACAGGCAACTGCAGATGTCACCTCTCAATTTTTATCTTACATGCCCTAAATCATGCTCCACATTTAAACAGGGTCCTCTGCACTGCCACTGTCCTGATTTACCAACATTTCTACATCTCTGCCTTCTTCTGGGAGTAAAGAATTGAGGTGAATAAATCTGTATACTGCCATGACCTATATTATTCTTGAGATTTTACATGTATATGTAGCAGTTACAAACCTCAAAATTATTATTCCCTCAGTTGTGAACAAAATATTCAATTATATAGAGCAATTCTGCTTTCCAACATTGATTTGTGAATTTCTTTTGATTAAAAAGCTAGATCGTGCATGCTTGTGTGCACATACATGTACAGTAATATACCTTCCAGAGACTTTGAATTCTTTTACCAACTCAACCATAATGAATGCAAATGTTAAATAGGAAATCTGGAATTTCCACATAGCCCTAGTTAAAGTAGCTAAAATTGTTAACATCAGGTAATCACTGGTAGCCAGATATCGTCAGGACCCCTATTTTATGTCCTGTCTGAAACATGGAACCAGAGAGAACTCTAATACTGGAAAAATTACTATAGTGACTCTAAGGATGGGATTCAGCTGCAAATTAAGACAACATTAATTCAGATTAATATCTGAGATGTCAAGTACAATTCCGCTGTCTGAATTAGAAGTAGGTGTTTTAAAATGTTACCTGAGGTGCCCTAAGTGGTCTGAGACCTGCAGCTTTCTGTATCAGCAGGTAGGGTGTTGGCAGGATACTGTGGCATATCCAAAACTGGCATTACATCCCTGTGTTTAGATAACTGAGTTGCCTCCAGAGTTTTCACCAAATCATTAATAATATAATGTGTACTACCGCATCTGCCAGCCTTATTGTTGCTATAAGCTTGCAAAATCATACAGGGTAGTAACTTTGAAGCAGCTGTGATATGATATAATACATACAAATGTAGTGGGAGCAAAATATATTTTTCTTAGAAAATCACACCACCACCAACAACAAAAAAAGTTGAATACCTAATCATATCCAGCCTAAGAAGCCCCAAACTAGCAATCTACATCCGATTTATTTTTAGATGGTTCAACATATTCATTGATGATCTGGATGAAGGGCTAGAGTGTACCATCAGCAAGTTTGCTGATGACACAAAACTGGGAGGAGTGGCTGACATGCCGGAAGGCTGTGCCGCCATACAGCGAGACCTGGACAGGCTGGAGAGTTGGGCAGAGAGAAACCTGATGAAATTCAACAAGGGTAAGTGTAGGGTACTGGATCTGGGGAGGAATAACCCCATGCATCAGTACAGGTTGGGGGCTGACCTCCTGGGGAGCAACTCTGTGGAAAGGGACCTGGGAGTCCTGGTGGACAATAGGATGACCATGAGCCAGCAATGTGCCCTGGTGGGCAAGAAGGCAAATGGCATCCTGGGGTGCATCAGGAAAAGTGTGGCCAGCAGGTCGAGGGAGGTCATCCTCCCCCTCTACTCTGCTCTGGTGAGGCCGCATCTGGAATACTGCATCCAGTTCTGGGCTCCCCAGCTAAAGAAGGACAGGGAACTGCTGGAGAGGGTCCAGCAACGGGCTACAAAGATGATTAGGGGATTGGAACATCTCTCATATGAGGAAAGGCTTAGGGACTTGGGCGTCTTTAGTCTAGAGAAAAGAAGACTGAGGGGGGATCTTATTAACGCTTACAAATACTTAAAGGGAGGATGCCAGGGGGATGGGAGCAGTCTTTTTTCAGTGGGGCCCAGTGATAGGACGAGGGGTAATGGGCACAAGCTTGAACATAGGAAGTTCCATCTTAACATGAGGAGGAACTTCTTTACCTTGAGGGTAGTGGAGCACTGGAACAGGCTGCCCAGAGAGGTAGTGGAGTCTCCCACTCTGGAGACATTCAAAACCCACCTGGACGCCGTCCTGTGCAACCTGTTGTAGGTCACCCTGCTCTGGCGGGGGGGGTTGGACTAGATGATCTCCAGAGGTCCCTTCCAACCCTAACCATTCTGTGATTCTGTGATTTACCCGAATCATTTTGTTCTGAAGAAAATTGTCTCTTTTCCACATCATTTTTCCATTTAGGGAAAGGATCTTAAAAACTGTACTTACCAACAGCACCAAGACATGAGTACAAGAGTCAGTGACCAGACTTTTACCAGGCTGGTGAGAAGCATGTCAGAAAACACCACATTAGAGTGAAGGTAATAAAAGCAGCAACAGTTGTATGAGAAAAGAAAGAGTAGCAGACAGTATGGTAACATGGAAAAAAAACCAAAACCAAACAGGTTCCACCACACAAAAGCTGGGAAGAAGATGGGAAAAGGGAGAGTGAAAGAATACAGTCTAGAAGCTAAACATAAGGGGGAGGAAAATATCATATTGAAGGGAAAATGAAGAAGGTTAAATATATCACATGAACAGAAGGAAAAGAGAAAATTAAGGGATTGATTTGAGAGTTTCATGGCTATATGATAAATTGGAAAATATTAGCGAAATGCTGCTATTACACTTATTAACTTTCCTCAGATTTAGTTTTAGTTAAGACAAATGCCGGAGTTCTTTGTTCAGGCTTGCATCTTGTTTGAATTGCCTAGTATGTATGTAGAAAAGAAAGGAAGCAATTGGTTCCAGATACTCTGTATTAAGTAGATTTTGCTAAAAACTAAATCTTGAAACTGTTAAACTCCCATTGACCAGACCAGCAGTTTACCTTCAAAAGTTAACTTAATCAAATCATCTGGTATCAGAAAGAAATACAAAATGCCTCTTTTCTCACTTCTCTCTGGTCCTGCTAATACACAACTGCGTTTATATTGCAGAAAAAATCTGATGTGAGGCTAGGTTTCCTATAGACATAAATGTTCATGAGTAAAAAATGTTCTGTGCAAATCATTTGTATTGACAAGTCTCCTCACAGCATCCAAGTAGTTCCCCTGCATGTAACTGTCACAATTAAACACAAATTGTTCGAGGCCGCACTACAAGGACTGTTTTTCAAACTGAACTAAAGGCTCTGTACTGAATGGGGCAGCAGTCAGTTTTGCAATGAATTGTATATTCTCCTGGTCAAGCAATTATCTTCAACAGCACTAGTGTGAGACATCAAGTAGCCTATATTCATTGTAAATATTATAACTAAACTGATGATGCTATGGAACAACTGGGTTTACCATGTGTCAAAGTGCAGCATTATTTCACTTCTAACTCTCCTCTTAGCTTTCAATTTTGACTTTCAGAGGTGCACAGTATAAAAAAAAAACCCTATCCTGTAAATGTTACTTATTTACTCTCTCTCCACAGAGTGAAGTCACTTACACTGTTTGAGTTTGTCTTCTGTAAGTTATATTAGCAACCGAAAAGGAGTAGGAGATGCTAGACACACTCTTTGCCAAACATTTAACTTACAATCTGGAGGCTCAACATGCTTTAACCCATCTGAAAATCCTGCACATATTGCAGGACTCCTATGGCTTCTGTTCTGTTTTATTCCTACTGCTTTAGACCAAATATTATTCAAAGGAAGAGAAGGTCTCTGTTTATAATATTCATTACTCTCAAATCAGAGTTGGAAGGCAGAAACTGGGAATATACAGGCAGAACATGAATATCCAATTAATCATCAGATGAACTTGATATTTGTTTGGGAATTTTCCTCTCTTTCTTGAAAATTTGCTTCTGCATAGTAAAAATCTGAAAATCTGAAAACACCTTAACAGGCTTTCTGTAGATATGCTTTAAAGGAAATTAAAACCTGTAAACTTCATTAGAAGAAAAAAGAAAAGAAAAAAAAAAGGCCTAAAAACCTTCTAAGCTGTTTAAAAACTGCATATTGTGTATATATCAGCTTATCAAACAGTCCCTCTGGCATTTTAAATTTAAAGTCAGTGAGAAAAATATGTTTCCTTTCTTTTCTGTGTTATGACTTAAGCTTTAAATCAAAAGACAGAGCAGGTGCTGGCTACATGCGCATATCGTCCACCAGCGTGATGAGCTTCTAGCATGCTCTGTAAGTGCTTTCAGCAGCGTGGCTGATTACTTCTGTCTCTACCACTATCTTTATGTCAGCAAAGCAATGCACGACAAGAAGGCAGGACTAAGCTGATGAAGAGACGAGTAGTGTGACAGGTATAAATGGTGTTTTCTCTTGGCAGTGCCACTTCAGAAGAAAGCAGGAATTAATGTGTGTCTAGTAAATCTGAGACAACAGTTGACTGCATTGTAAGAAGCAGGACTGTCCTTGTGCAAGCTTGTCATCTGGATTCTTAGTTTGCTCTGGATATCATCTTCTTTAATTAGGAATAACAAAGTAAATGAAGCCTTTTTATTGTCTTCTGTTTATAAAGAGAGAAAGTGTGTTCACATTATTATTTTTGTTATTAGAACTTTCTACACAAGGAAAAGACAGTACATACAATTCCTACAATTTTCAAAGTTTATATGTGCAAAGTTCACACAATTTTCAAAGTTCTTATAGATTAATTTAGGAAATCTCAGAATCTTTTATGACAGACAGTTCTTATGTAAATGTTTATCTCAACTTCACTAATTCCACTCTGGCAGGGCTAAGTCAGAAACACAGAAAAATAAATAATTTCACCTCTCAAATATGTTACCAAATATTCCTGTAAATGTTCTTATTCTGCATTCAGGATGTGAGTACTATCCAGGAGAAGTTGTCTGTCAGGAGCCATTTATACCACGTCTTTAGACTATGTCCATGGGTGGACTTTAACTGGACAGCAGGTAAATATCCGCACATACACACACTAGTCAGACCAAATGTGCTACTAGACTGAAAACAGCTCAGGGACCTTAATAGTGGTATTTGGATATACCAGTTATCAGTATATTTCCAGACACAATGGCAGAAAAGTTATTTTTTAATGGATACTGCTGGGTATTAAATACAGTTGGTAAATAAGGTATTTGTCTGTACTTTCATCAGGTCCATTGGGAAAGATTCTGACACAATTTCCTACCTCCTTAGTCTATTTTTGCAGTCACTGAAAATCATTAGTTGCCAGAAGTGGCTGCTATCTCTTTCTAACTGCTGCTATCTCTTTCTAACTTTCTAGGTGTCAATAATTCAAGTGTGCAGCAATATTTAGTAATGCATGGTAATGGTAAACAAAGAGCTTGCCTTGGTTCTCAGGCAAGTACCAAGCCCTGAGTAGCTCTTGAGTCTGAACCTTGGAGACAACATCCTTGGAGTCAACAATTTTGAATCAGATTTTGGAAATGTTACTGATACCAGTGACCTCTCTCTTCTAGAACTGCCTATTTAACCTATTTTTAATAAGCTAATTATCTTTGATAGAAGAAAGTAGGGAAAATGTTGGGTTTTTTCATCATTTTCTTGAGCAGATTTTGAATCTTTCCATCTTGCCTTGCGATTTGAATTTGTTATAGGCACCTAAAGTACTAATCCCACATTAGGAACAATCCATTCTTTGAAAGTCGGACCTCTTTAAAGTCTATCAGTACAAACTTTCATAATCACTATGCAGTTTTGAACATCTTGGCCAGCTGTACATATTCTTCCAGTGTGATTTGAAATTCACTTGCATTAAGTGCAAATTCGAGTCATATAAACAGGACAGTTGGAACAGTAGTAAAAGAAGTTTTCAAGTTGCGTCAGCACTTCACTAAACCAAGGCATCAGTTGCCAGTGGTGATGTTGCTGTCGCCTCAGTGATGCATTCCTTTCAGAAAATGACTTGATCATTTTTCTACTGAAAATATTTTTTTTTGTGTAAATGCAGTTTGGATTTGAAGAATAAGATTAAAAAATGTTGGTGAACAAAGAAAAAACAGTTTAGACATCACAGTATGTGCATGGGACAGACCAAATCGTTTCCAGCTTCCAGAATGTAATCTGTGTAGGGGCTTGTGGTGGTGAGATCTGGTGTCTGTATGATGCGCACTACTGGAAGTCTCATTGTCCAGCTTCGTTTTAATGAGGCTTTGGATTATTAAATAGCCGTATCTTTCCTTATTTAACATGTACAGCACAAAAATAATCCTTTCCTCTTGCATTTATCCAACCGGCAGAGTGGAAAGAGTTATTCCAGACTGCACAACCAAGTGCTGTTACAGTACAAGGAAGCAGAACAGAACAGTCAAGACCTCTAGTATATTTCTCCATGGTTTTTTTTTAGATGACTAATAAAAATATTTTATAACAATTTTTCTTTCTCTCTAGGATAACTAATCTTTAAAATGTATTGGATTTATACATTCAAATTATATATGCTGAAGGACAAAAGACAGTTAATAGTAGGCTTGGAAGAAATAGATCAAAAGGCCTTTACCAGCTGCTTACTATTCTTACAATGGCACTGACAGTGATTGAAAACATTTCTCTGGTTTTGGGTGCCAGCCCAGCACACTGTTAGTAGTGAGCAGACAATCTGGAGTTTTAGATTTTATAAAGTTTCCTCTCAAAAAACAGATCTCCTTCCCCCCCTTTTTTAACATTTTACAAGTTCTGCAGCTGTAGCTGGACTTAGCTGTTCTGTGAACAATCTTTAACACAACTGTGTTACCGTTTGTCCAACAGCAGTGATTTGAATGCATGCAGTTCTGATTAATTATATTAGAATCATTCACTCATAGGATTACAGGCTTAATTGGAGAACAAATACAAGGCAAAATGGACTACTGCTGGATGCCCCAGGAGATTGTTTTTCTGAATCTGTAACAGACTGATCTTGTGTATACAAATATGGCAAGACAATGAGAATAAAAACCAAAGGGAGGTTGCCATCAAGTTGTGAAACCATCCAGGAAGTGGGGAACTTATGTTCAAAGTTCATGAAAATGTAACAGATGCTGTCTATCAAACAAGTAACTCTGTTTACAGTTACAAGAAATGTCTTTAACAAAAGCTGGCATTTGGTTAAATTTGTCTTTTGTTACAATCCAGATGTTCGTGCGGGTTTGCAAACGTGTTTCTTGAGGTCTATTCGGTTTTTGGGACATTCTTGGCTGAATTTTGCCTACTCAAGAGGGTTTTTTAATGATTTCAGATGGAAACCATGAGAAATTTCAATGTGTTTCATAAGATCTGGGCAACAGCAGGCAAAATAACATAACTTTGGGCTGTTAGTCTTTGTGTTTCCAAGGGTCATTTGAACCAGAGCTAGCCTTAGCTTCCTGTAACCTCTGTACAAAGCACCAAAGAACTAGTCTAGACATGTCTACTCCAAAAGACACAGTCAGGTCCAAGTGTCCTGTAGAAGGACACTGGCTGGCTCAAGCCCAGTGATGTGATGCTGTGGCTATATAACTTCAGGATTTGAGCTGGTTTGAAATACAGGGGGGTAAGATCTGTCAACAGCTGACCACAACATAATATTTACTTCTGCTGATCATCATGATTAAGGAGATCCAAAATATTTATTATGTAGCAGTGGATAATGCAGTTTTACCTGAATCACTGACCGTTGAACTGCTGCTGTTTCCTTTTCAGCTGGCTCACTTCTTAGCTAAAACCAGTTCCAGCAGTCTCTTTCATTGGTGTGAGCTTATTTTAGCTTTAGATTCTGCAGGGTGATTCAGAGTATGTGTTGGTATGACTTGTTAAAAGGGAAGGTTAATCAGCTTAAGGGAGCTGTCAGTGCTGTTATAATACACACAGATATTATTTGTAGACCTAACTGATTATAATTGTGTTCTTCTTTGGCCCCATGAAAAGGAAAATAAAATAAATTATAGTTGTATTTTGGCTGTTATCAACTTTGGACCCCAAAATAGCAGCATCCATAAATTAAAGGCTATGGAGCTGTTATAACTATGCTTTTTATTGTTGGGCCTTTTCCCATGCATGATGTCCAGGAGATAATGAACTAGTCTGAAAAGTACTGGGAAGGGTCCTCAGGAAGCAACGTGGTAGCCAAGAGATGGTGAACCCCCCAGAGAGGAATCAGGGATGGGAGATGAGGAGGGAGGACAGTGCAAAACCTCCATAAAGAAAAGTCAAATAACCAAAATCCAGACACTTACCTGCCACTAGGATGCTTCCTGACTCCAAGACCACTAAAAGTGGGAGCTACTTCCCTAGCTCAGCAGGCTTGACAGAAGGGCAATCGTGTGCCTTGGAGTTAAAGGTTGATGCTGAAAGGGGTTCAGTATTTCCATGGGATGTTTTGGCTGCGACTTCAAAGTAATGGCAGCAGGTGAGCGGGGTGATGTTGATAACAACGTAGAATCGTAGAATCATTTATGTTGGAAAAGACCTTTAAGATCGAGTTCAACAGTTAACCTAACAGTGCCAAGTCCACAACTAAACCCAGTCCTCAAGGGACACGTCTACACATCTTTTAAATACCTCCATGAATGATGACTCCACCAATTCCCTGGGCAGCCTGTTCCAATGCTTGACAACCCTTATGGTGAAGAAATTTTTCCTAATATCCATCCTAAATCTCCCCTGGCACAACTTGAGGCCATTTCCTCTTATTCTATTGCTTGTTACATGGGAGAAGAGACCGACCCCCAACTCTCTACAACCTCCTTAGTTAGTTACAGAGAGTGATAAGGTCTCTCCTCAGCCTCCTTTCCTCCAGACTGAACAACCCCAGTTCCCTCAACAGCTCCTCATAAGACTCCAGACCCTTCACCATCTTTGTTGCCCTTCTCTGGACACACTCCAGCACCTCAATGTCTTTCTGGTAGTGAGGGTTTCAAAACTGAACACAGTATTCAAGGTGCAGCCTCACCAGTGCTGAGTACAGGGGGACAATCACTTCCCAGTCCTGCTGGCCGCACTATTTCTGATACAATCCAGGATATTGTTGGCCGCCTCGGCCACCTGGGCACACTGCTGGCTCATATTCAGCCAGCTGTTAGGCAACAGCCCCGGGTCCTTTTCTGCTGGGCAGCTTTCCAGCAGCTCTTCCCCAAGCCTGTAGTGTTGCATGGGGTTGTTGCGAACCCAGTGCAGGACCCGGCACTTGGCCTTGTTGAACCTCATACCGTTGGCCTCAGCCCATCAATCCAACCTGTCCAGATCCCTCTGTAGAGCCTTCCTACCCTCAAGCAGGTCAACAATCCTGCCCAACTGAGTGTTGTCTGCAAACTTGATGAGGGTGCACTTGATCCCCTTCTCCAGTTCATTGATAAAGATAACCAACCCCAATACTGAGCCCTGGAGAAGACCACTTGTGACCAGCCGCCAACTGGATTTAACTCCATTCACCAACGCTCTTTGTTCCTGGCCATACAGCCAGTTTTTTACCCAGCAAAGAGTACTGTGTAGTGAACAGAAACAGAGGAGGGAGTTTTGGATAAAGTAGATTTGTGGAGGAATTCTGTTTGCCTTTTTCTCACTAAATCTTTTTATATTAGGTCTTGCTGGTGAGCAGAAAAGAACTGTTTAAAACATCACACACCACAGTTTTCATGTGCAGGAAACCACAAATCATTATATCAAATCAACTCTAACCATAGTTAACAGTAAGGCCAGCTCATGATCATTCAAGCAGATAACGCCTTAGAAAGTCAGCAGATGTATCTGAGGCATGATAAAAATTTAGCAGTGATTCACTTTATACCAGCCTGACCTAAATCAGCATCCTAACCTGCCTAACCTGTTAAGAAAATACAGATTTTAATTAAAGCATCCTGGGTGTATAACTGTCTTCTCCTTAGTAACAGTGTAACACAGTAGCCTAGTGACTAAACAATCCTCTACCAAGATTTTTATTTTATATACTCCTCCATCACCACCTCCTCCCTCTTACTTGTGAAGAAAGCTTTGGCAATTTGCATATTGAAAGCAAAAGTTCTTAGTTGCACTGCAAGTTATTTTTGTGCAATATTAAAACCTACCTTCATCATAATATTTGCATATGCATCCTTCCCATGTGTACTAAACTGAAAATTCTGCTTTAATTTTTAACTGTTGTCTGAAATAATGGCCTCGGTTTCTTTTGACACAGTTTGAGCATTTGCTACAAAGGGTGGCATTTTCAATTCTGTATATCTAAATGGGGACAAGTCACAGTATATAATCATATTTTATGTTCTCGTTTCTCTCGATTTTTACTGAGTCAGAAAGATTTTTAGCTCCTTGGAAAACCAACCCAGTTAAAGTTAGATTCTTGGTTCAGTTCCCTGCATTTAAAAGAGTTTGCTATCTTCCCTAGCAAATAATTCCACTCATTTGTAGGCTTGGGAGTCCACGGAGATGTGAAATGTATTACCCAGCTTTGCTTCTGTCTCCTGCCTTTTTTCTCCTGCGTTATTTGGCACTGCAGCAGCTGGACACTGAACTGAGGTTTGTCCAAATGTCTGGGCTAGTTTCCAAGTAGGTTCTTTGAACAGATGTTCCCACTGAATTTTATCAAGGGCTGGTTTCCTTGTGCCTAGAACCTGCCATATGCTCACAGAAAAATGCACCTTGTTTCTGGGGAACTGCCTTTTATATTGAGATTCAGCTCAAGCCATGAGTTAAAAGTTCAAAGTTCAGACCACTCTTTAGTTAGCCAAATAATTTTTTTATTAGCTAAGTAGAATAAGTAAATTCCCTGGATTGCACATTCTCCCCCATCTCTTAATTATCATATCCTTCAGTTGCAGGAGAAATAATCTCTTTCTTTTTCATGCGAACAGTTTCAGCATCACTTTCTAGTCCTCAGATCACAGACTGCCTAAGTACTGAATCAAGAGACTGTATTCTTTCTGATGAACATGCTAAGGTGTTAGGATATTAAGATTAAAATGTGAATGTTGAGATTTAGTGACAGTGTGTGCTGCTGAAGTTGCACAAAACCTGTTACAGCTGAACACAAATTACATTGCCTGTCACATCTGTATGTAGTTTTTAAGTAGCAGATATGTGAAACGACTTGAATTCCAGTCATGGAGAAGACATTTTCTTTGGCTTGGCCAGACATAAAAGTTACAGGAAACTTATCTGAGAGCAAAGTTTGATTTCCTTCCAAAGAACAGAAAAATGAAATCCCAGTGCCAGGAATCAAATGTTTAGGGCATGTTACCCAGGCATGTTACCATGTCTGGGTGCAGAAGGTATGTGTCCACTGTGACTGAGCTCTGAGCTGGACTGCCACAGAAGAACAGGGTTAAGCCTGAGCTAATAAGCCTCAATAAGAGGACAGATATCTCAGTTTATGCTGAAGACTCTGCAAATGCCATTATGCAGTTCTAGACCGGTGCACAAAAACTGCATGTGTGCAGCTATCTGTACCCATCCACGAAGCTGTGCTCTGAAAAACTAGGTGTCCCAGTAAAACTCTGCTGTTTTCTCTTCCCCTCCATGCAATACTGGGACTATTAGGTATGATCTGAGAATGTTGGTTTAGGTATGCAGAAACTAACATTATAAAAATTTCAAATATTCCTTGAAGATCTGGTCATTTTACATTGCCTTTGCAATTTATTTTTTTTTTCCCCCAGGTGCCTGGAAATACAGCTGCTCCTCCTAAGAAACCACTAGAATTCAGTTCTGTGATGCACATGCAAGTTTACAAGGCATAATTAAATCAAGGGGATACATGGACATCACAGACACTGAAAGCAACTCGAGCTGGTTTTTTCATAGTAGTAGACTCACAAGAGAATTTAAGCCTTGAATTCACTGAAGAGAAATGCAATGGTGCAGGATTTCTGATATCTAACATTTAAAACTTTACTTGTTTATATATAAGATGGAACATATCTTTTAAAGTGGAAAAAATCACATGTAACTGACCTCAAAAGGAGCACATTCTTGTCCCAATCTCTCTCAACAGCACCACTAGGAGGAAACTCCACTAGGAAATGTTATCTCAGCCAATGAATGTTTTGCCTAGACAGAAAACAATCCCTATTTGTTGTTGTTTTTACATTCTAAAATCCATTTCCCTTGCCAAAACTCACTCCAGTACTTTCCAGTTTGCATAGCATTTAATTCTTTCCATTCCATTTATTCACATCCACAACAAAAAAAAATGTAACATTCATATAGGAGTCCCTGAATAAATGGATCCTTTTGGTGAAATTTTAGTTACTTAGATTGCAAAGGAGTATCTAGTGGTCAGTACTAACATTTTGATAGATTGAACCAATAATTAGATGAAGGGTGTGGTGTAAGAACCAGAATGTAATAGAAACAGTATTTTGACAGCCTGTTAAAATCACTTTCACAGCAGTCAACATTTCTTTATTGTAATTCACTGACTGTATTCTACTCTGCAGCTTATACCAGCGCTGTAGTCTTACTGGAATTACTCCATATTTAGCACTGCTCCAACTAATTGGTATTTCTCAGAATTATATCTGTGCTTCATTAAAAAAAAAAAAAAATAAAAATCCTCATTTCAATGTTATTGCTTATAATATACAGCAAGCGCATTTTATTTTTCTTGCGTTTTCTGTGTACTATGCACGTTGCTCTCTCTACCACATTTGTTTTCAAAGGAGTCATTGCTTTACAAACGCAAACTAATAGGACCCATTATGTTTGCTTGAGCAGTACACTGGCTATTCAGGGACACAGATTTTCATTCTTATAAAAGCAATCAATCATTAACACGAGTTCTGACTTAGTAAAGAAAGCAAATGAAAACATTGATGTTCTCAGTGTTTCATCAATACTTATCTAAAAACAGTGACAGTAAGGATCTTCATCCTCATTAAGCCACTTTTTGTCTTTACACATTTACATATTCCAATTTTAGAACCTATTAACTGCTAACGAGCATTGCTGCACTGTGATGTGTGAAATTTAGAATTTGTTGAATTTACCAGGATGGCCTGGATTTTCTGCATATGCTACATGTTTCTGAGCCAACAGAGTTAATTTTTATAGTATAAGAAACTCTACTTTTAGGCAGTGAATATGGCATCCAGCCATGAAATAGTTATGATTTTATGTCTTTTATCTCTTCTTTATACCAAATGTATTCCCTTTTTTGATGGGGGACTGCCTCGTATTTCATAGTTTATAAATTACTAGATTTATAGCAGGTGGCCCTAGAGTGATTATTGCAATAACAGCCATTTAGAACTGTCTTCTAGTGTTAAAACAGTGCAACCTGCATTACTCTCCACGTTTTTATACCAGAAAAAATAGGAGACCAGATTTATTATGTTCTTTGTAGTATATTCCAGCCTTTTCTCACATAAATTTTCCCATTGAACAGAATGGTCAGTTTAGTAATTAAATTAGAATAGAATTATCTGTGTGTTTAGGTATTATTGATTAGGAATTTTCTTGATGTACACTTCCCTGAATCCAAATGTAAAAGAGGCTGTTATAGTGATTATAGTGATAATACTAAAATAAAAGAATTCCATCTAACTTTAAAAAAATGGCTAGCTGTATCATTTTTTTTCCCCTTTGAAGTATTATACTTAGGGTAAAGTAAGCAATGGTAGCTAGAATTAATGCAAGGAATTAAAAAAAATCCATGGGGAAACTTATAGGCCAAAGGTCCAGGAAGAGTTTGTCTGAAATGGTTCATCAGAGCTACTGAATAACATTTGCTGATACAGCACAAAAGTTATTTAGTCAAGCTTTTGAGTAAAACTTATGAAATCTCATGAAGTAATATCGGCAAGAAGAATTCATTTCCTACTATGTTTAGATCTACAATTAAACTAACCTGGTCCAATCCTATTTCTTTTTTAAAATAGCATCTAAACTGGAAGTATGTTTTTTCAGTCCTATAATTTTCATGTGCTTTTCTGTTTTCTGACCAATCTTTACAAAATAGACAAGTCAAACTTCTAAACAATATAATACTGATGAAACTTTCTTTCCATTACTTCAACTAGTAGCTAATTTCCCTAAATTTATGTTTTTGTCACTGAATGGTCAAAAGACAGATTAATTCAATCAGCTGAGAGACAATGCAATGTAAATATGTCTAATTCTGCCAACATCTTTCTTCCAGTGCTTACACCTTTAAGGCCTATTCAGGAGAATACACAAAAAAACCCCACACTGCTTAAAGTCTTATTGTCTTTTATTCTTTTTTTAACTTCAACGTCTTTACTTTTTTATTAACAAGCTGGTGTAAAAAAAAAAAGATGTACAAAATTGATGGTAGGAGGCACTTCCAGTTTAAAGTGGAACCTTCATTATATATGAAAAAAAAAAAAAGCCAACATTTTCTGTTGATGAAATTTCCCAAAAGCAAACAAGCACAGAAGGAATACCCAGAAATGGCTTTAATTACAGTTTTGCAAAAGAAATATGATGTAACCATTTCTTGAAGTGATTTAAACAAAAAAATCAGTATATTGATTTTAAAGGCCAAATCTTACATTGTTTATAAATGTTATTCATCAGACATTAATAGTCAAGATAAACTGATTAGCAATTATGTTTTAGTTTTCTCTAAATCTAAAATTCTAGTCGGTGATGTTTCTTTTGCTTCTTCTCTAGCAATTTTGAACATTGAGATTCTTTCCACAACATTATTTTCTACCTTCATTTTTCCCATTAAACTTATGTCCCTCCATGGAATAGTCTACAGGTATTTTCTCTGAGTGGAATATGTACCGTAGGAGTATTCTTCTGGGATAAAAAGCCAGCTGAGATTAGCTCAATTGCAATGAGGTAAGACACTAGGCAGTGGCTGATCTTCATGTTGTCCAAGCACAAGGTTCTGGCCAAGGCAACAAGAGCTCTGACCTGTGAATACCTGCTGTCATACACGCGCACACATTTCAAAGTCTTGTTACCAATAAAGCAATCCTCACTGGCTAACACTTACAGTCAAGGGTTCCAGACGGTGGTTCAACTATATGTCTTTGTAGATACAACCACGGAATCTGGAGCTGAATAATTTTTCCTAAATTTAAAGACTTCAGATTCAAAATGTGCACTCAGTTTTTGATACATTTTGAGACTTTCATAAAATGTAAAGCCAAAAAGCCATGTTAGATCATTTATTATGGCATATGTAATACAGACCATGGAGTTTCATCCACATGGCCTATATCACGTCTAAAGACCTTAATCAGTCTAAAACACTTCAAGCCTTGAAAAACAAAGCTTTGTTTCAAAAGCCAAGTGCAGAAAAGACTGAGATTGTACCAGTCATTAGGCTTTGCTGTTGACAGGGAAATGAATTGGCCAAATACAAAATAAGCCTCATCATAATTTATATATTTCTGGTTTTGTGTGATGTTTAACAGTCTTATAGCCTAGATGAAAGAGAAAGAAGACCACACATGAGGTTATCAGAGCAAACAGATGTCTGTATCTGGAGTTACAAGGGCAAGATGGTGTGTTCAGTAAACATTGATGATACCCTTAACTTTCTAGTTTCCACCTTGTCTGTGGAATGGGTGCCTTAGAGAAGGAGGCTTTTTGACAACCTTTTTACTCAGAGAAAAAAGGCCTGGGAGAATCTTCATGTACACGAAAAAGGTAACAGGAAATAAAGCATACCAGAAAGGTTTTTGGTAAATTAGAGATTTAAGCCAGATTTCTCAAATACTAACTGTCAAAAATGAGTAGGAGATTGAAAATTTATTGGTACTGAATTGATTCAATCAGGATAAAAACTCTTATGAAAAATAGATGTACAAAATCAAACAAAAAATATTTGGGAGGGGGAATGAACTGTTAATCATGAAATAAATAAAAATATAAAAGGAGCTGATTCTCAAGAAGGTTGAAGAGTTTTCTGACTTTACTTGGAGAGGACATAATGTTTCAGGTGCTTCAGGCTATGGTAAAGACTATTATACAGAAAAGGAAGGTACAAAATTAATTAGAAACTTTCCGAGGCAAAAATAAAAATCAAAGTCAGAGGTTATTTTCCTTTTAAAGTAATACATAGCAAAGCCATCATCACACCATAAAACTAAAATTAAAGTAAGGGATTAAAATCTTCAGGAATCTAAAGATCATTTTGCAAAAAATAGTTAGAATCTTGTGTGGAAAACAAGACAAAAAGTCAGGCTTCGTGTGATGTAGTGGTGAAGGATTAGCAGAATGATAGAGAATGGAATGGTTAATCTCGGAAGGAATAAAGTCTGTATGAGAAGAAAGGTATAGTGAAAAAAGACTGTCTGATTCATGGGTCCACAGCAGGACCTGATGTAGAATGAATAAAATAATATGCAAAAGATTAAAAAAAGAATAGGAGAAGAGCTTCACGGGGAGAGGGAAAAGTATAATTAGTAATTAGGGAGTGAAATAGAATCCAGGGTTGAACAGAAAGACCTCAAAATGTCATATTCTTTATTTCCCTGACCAAGATAGAATCAATTATAGCTCTACCATTCCTGACAAAGTATTTTCTAGCATGTTGGACACTCCAGAGTCTCTGCAGGAAATCTATTCATAAAGAAAGGGAAGTGCATAGGTATATTCTACAACTAAAACGTCCCTCACAAATGTTAGGGGAAAAATGAAAGAAGTCAATATGGTGTAACATATGAAGAGGCTTAGAACACGTGCCCGATTAACTCGTCCCACTCTGAGGAGTTTTGTGCTATGCCCCCGGGACAGTAGAAAGAGCTTTCCAGAAAGGGAGAAGTTTTTCTGATGTGGAAAATAAAAAAACCCACTCCAAATGTAAGGGTTTAGTTGTTTCATATTTTGGAGAAATATGAAAAAGAAAAAAAATCGATAGTGAAAAGGATAGTCTGAGGTTCTAAAAGGACTGCAAAAGGCACAAGGTAGGTTCTAAGGGTAAGCAACCTGGGAGCAAGAGGAGAATACACTCAGAATGAAAACACTAGTAAGAAAAATTTGCATTTTAAAGCATGTAAGAGGAAATAAAAAAAAAACAAAACCAAAACAACAGAGATAGATTGTGAAGATTAAAAGGGTTTCTGGATATGCATTTCATCTTCTGTTGTAAAAGGCAGGGAAATTTCATAGAATTGTAGAACAGCCCAGGTTGGAAGGGACCTCAGAAGATCATCTGGTTAGTAATGTACATATGTTTTTAAAATATCCATAATAAAAAACTGTAGGTCAGTTTGGGTCAGCTGTCCTGGTTATGTGCCCACGCCCAGCCTACTGGTGAGTGGAGAATGTTGGAGAGACAGACTTGATGCTGTGGAAGCACGGCTCAGCAGTAGCCAAAACACTGGTGTGTTATCAACACCTTTCTAGCTATCAATACAAAGCACAGCTCTATGGGGGCTGCTGTGGAGAAATTAACTCCATCACAGCCAGACCAAATACACACGTGAAATGCCCTGAAATGTTTTCCCCACATTTGCCATGTTCTGTGATGCTTTTAGTCTATTCTAAGTTTGGTATTCTTTCCATAACTCCATCATCTTAATAAATCAGATTTCTTCAGCATCCAGGAGAGTGTTGACATAAGGGACCTCAGAAGATCATCTGGTTAGTAATGTACATATGTTTTTAAAATATCCATAATAAAAAACTGTAGGTCAGTTTGGGTCAGCTGTCCTGGTTATGTGCCCACGCCCAGCCTACTGGTGAGTGGAGAATGTTGGAGAGACAGACTTGATGCTGTGGAAGCACGGCTCAGCAGTAGCCAAAACACTGGTGTGTTATCAACACCTTTCTAGCTATCAATACAAAGCACAGCTCTATGGGGGCTGCTGTGGAGAAATTAACTCCATCACAGCCAGACCAAATACACACGTGAAATGCCCTGAAATGTTTTCCCCACATTTGCCATGTTCTGTGATGCTTTTAGTCTATTCTAAGTTTGGTATTCTTTCCATAACTCCATCATCTTAATAAATCAGATTTCTTCAGCATCCAGGAGAGTGTTGACATGCTCTGATTGGTTAGTAATGTACATATGTTTTTAAAATATCCATAATAAAAAACTGTAGGTAATATAAATAAAAGTAGAAGAGTTCTAACTTACGATCCTCAGAAGATTAAAGAAATATGAAATAATTCCAAGGAAATTAAAGAGCAAATGTGAAGACCGTGCAGGTGGCAAATGTTTATGAGTACCTTGCAAAGATGAAGGCAAACATTATTGTAAAAACCAAACAGCCTCCAACAAAAAAAACTCACACAAATCATGAAGCCTGAGGTGGAATAGTACAAATTCCTCCAGTGCTGGAATTAAAACATTAAGAAACAAACAAGATTATGAGAAAAGGTGTGAAGTTCAGTCAAAGTTGTATGTTGCAAAAATCATGTAGTGTGGAACTAATGTTAAAGTACCCTTTTCATAATGTTGTGGGGTTTGGGTTTTGTTTTGTTTTGTTTTGTTTTGTTTTGTTTTTAACGTAATGCAGCCTGCAGGTCCCTATCTAGAAAGGTTAAGAAAAAAAATAATTGGTAATATAACGACCTTGTTAATTAGGCATAAAAAGAACTACAGGTATTTATTTCTAAATGGATACCAGATGTTTATGGCAATTTAATAAAAGTTTATCTACCTCAGAAAAGCTTAAAAGCAAGAAATTATAAATTTTTCTGAAACACCACCGTAGCCTCATCAGAAACACATGACTGTCAAACCTGGATAGCATCATCAAAGGAAGGGAAGTTGAAATATTTTTTCTGTTCAGACTAAAATCTGAACAGAGTACAGCAGCAGATTGGAACAGGTTGACGGCGAAATTTTTAAAGGTATTTTTAATTTCTATGATATTTCTTGTCTAAATTAATTACGCACAGGGGAACTACCCATTTCTTTTGAAGGAAACAAAGCTGTAATACTTACAAAAGACAGGGTCTATAGGGGAACAGCTTATAGTCTAGCTTTATTTCAGAAACAAATGTTGAAGGCTGTTAATATTGATGGATGGAATAGGCTAGAATATACTAGCTATTGGCTGCTAGGACCATCCTTCATAAAAGTATCCATGACCTAGCTTGTAAAAGTAAACACTCTGCTTACTTGGTCAGCACAAAAGAAAACCTTTGAATAAATAAAATGTTAATACATGTCTCCTGTATTGGAAAAGGAATCTCTGTGAAGGTAAGCTGATCACTTATTCTTCCATTTATACAATGACCTTGGAACATGTGAGTGAATGCCCTCAGCATCATCACTCTGCAGCCTTATAGTCAAAATGGTGGGCACAGGTTTTAGATGAGAGAGTGCTGGATAGAAACAAAAAGTAGGTTCTGGCAAGGAAGAGGACGCACTTCCTTAAAAGTATTCCTGTCATGAAAGCTCTCCTATGCTTCCCTTCTCCTCTTCCCCAACCCCCAGGTTAGTGTCTACCTTCTACACAGTCTTTAAAGATTTGGAAAAAATGTTCTTATATATGTCATCCAAAGTGTATGTCAGCATATGGATATATGACATACTTACCCATAGATCACATGAAGCATGTTAGAAACCACAAGAAATCCTGTACAAAATATGGAGAGTTAAAGAATCATGTGATCAAGTAGATCAAGTAGATCTCTCAAATATATGACAAGTAAGAAAAAAATTTTCTTTAGTTCGTTTTGTCTTGACATCACTGAGCAAATCTGAAATGTAATTCAGCATTAATTGTCCTGTTTGGGAAACAAAAGCCTTCCTAGGACTTATGAAACACACAGTTCAATCTGGTAAGAGGAAGCACAGCCCATTTAGGCTGACTCTTTAAAAAGAGATACAATGATCCCATAACACCAGGAAATCATGACAGTTTTCAAAAAGTAAAATTTATTTATTCCAATATCTTCAAATGGAAACCTTATCAGAAAAAGAACAATATTATAGAATTCTCTTTTTAGATCTTTTACTTAATTTGAGCAACATACTTTTAGAAAGTCAGTTGGAAAATGATTCAGTTTTTCTTAAATCTTATATTCTGCATTTAGTATATATTTTCATATTTACACATACTCTTTTAGAAAAAGGCAGAGGCAAGAAAACTAAACAAATGAAAGTTTAAGATATACATTGAAGAAAGAGTCCAAGTTGGAGACATGGAGAAAGAAATGGAAAAGGAATTATCTGCCTTCCTTAGGGAAAATCTACTGATATCCACTTCTATTCATAGTGCCCTGATGCACACTTTTTTATTGATTAATTTGTATCGCAGAATGATAGACACTTCTCCCACATGCACACTTTTGTCAGTGACAATGATTGTCTATGAATATCAAATCACATAAAGCAGGATGTGATTATGAGTTGCCAGGTTTGATTTGTGGAACACATCACATTTGCATACTCTAAATAATACCTTGTGATGTAAATAAAGGAGAGAAAAAAAAAAGAAATCTTGTTTAGGTATTCATAAGAATTATTTCAATAAGTGAAAGACAAGCTTCTGTATATTTGTTGGCTCTTCCATTTATTTGGTCTTCATTTCACATTTTAATTCCTTTAGTTCAAAAGTGTTAGATATCAATGCCTACCAGATAATGTTACACAGTCGTACACAGAGAACAGTAAACAGCTGCAGGACAGCATTTTTTCTAGTTGAGGTTAACTTACCTTTTGGCCCTCAAAATCTGAGAAATACCAGCAGTTTCTATTCCAGCAACCAAGAACTGCACCTTTGTCAATAATTGCTCACAGTAGTGGTAAGTGTAAACGTAAATGGAGTGCAAGTTGACAACAAGAAGGGTAGGATGGGGATAGGAAGGGTGTAGACAGACTGGATATGGGTGTATGACCAGAATTTAATTGCTGTGTTTTAAAGGGTCATCCGGACACATGGATAAGATTCAGCCCTAATTGAAGAAAAGACATATTAGGACTTACTGAATATAGAAGATATTTTAGTCACAGTACTTGTGCTCCCTCTTTTCAGGGATGCAATATTTCTCTTCTTTGTGGAGGACTGCTTTCTATTTTTTGTTGTGCTTGTTCCCTTCTTCTTTACAGTTAAATATCTGCCGTGAGTGGGTGGCTGTCACTGCGTGTGGGAGAGCACTTGGTTACATCAGGAATTCTTGCTTCATGAGTGAGAGGAGTGAAGGAAAAACTCCCACCGACACACATTTTTCAGCCTATTTAAATAGACTTAGCAATACCAAAGAGAAGATAATAATCTGGACACCTACAGACCAAGGGCCTACTCATGCTTTTCACATCTACCCACATCCACATCTACATAGAGAAAAGAGGAGTCATCCACCTCTACTGCCACAACTCCCCCATCTTATAAAGTTCAGAGAGCTCATTTTCTCCATCCAAAGGCCACGCTGAAAGCAGAACCTCTCTGGTAAAGGCAGCCACTAGGAGTGATGTCATTTGAAACGTGTTATGATCACCCACTAGTTTTGTAGGAATTTGGCAGAAGAAAATTATATTTTCCTCAAAGCTGATCCATGCTCATTGAAGGCTGTATGAACAAGGATCATCTTGACTGCAAAGCAATTCTTATGTCAAGAACTATGGCAAAGCTGAACATCTTTTGTGAGCCTCTGTAAATGCTTTTGTTTGTTGTCTGTGGCCTGAATCCTTGGTCAGTTTTAAAAGAAAGGGGCAAATTGTGCCTTTCAGGAAAACAAGGGGGAAATTGAGCATGGGAAAGTCCCATTCCCTATTCTCATGAAATTTTCTTTAAAAAAGAAATACTTGGAACCTTGAAGACAATTTGAACATAAACTGTTGGCATCATGTTTAGTGGCTAATTATGTATTTTTGTGGATTTTCTGTGAGGCCGTGGGTATGTCTTCCACTTCTATGTGTCCAAAGATTCCTTTGTGTTTAATGATGCCAAAACAGCATCACTACAGGAAAAGAGTAAATCCTTTAATATCATTGTTATGATGTCATTAGGATATGAAATATTGGTGGAAAAATGTCAATAGAGGTCCTTGGAGACTGCATTCAGCTGCCATTATAATATATCAGAATTAGCATTTCCATCAAAGAATGGATCTTGTGAGATCCTGTTAGGAACTGTTCTGGGAACAGAACAAACTTTTTCTATAGTTTCTTTCTTATTCCAGGTACCACAAAGCAGTTTACAGATAAGCAATTATAGCCATGGAATGCTGTCAGTTGTACTTTTTATTTTGCTTTGAAAGCAGCAATGCAAGTGACAAGGACAGAGAGGGAATCTTGATGTGATATGTTGTGTAAAGGATGGCATATCAAAGGGAACAGAAATATGTGCGAAGCTACAAGTATGTGAATAACCACATTGTCCAACACACTGAGAACTGTGTATTACAGTGACAAACATCTAATTTTCATTCTACCTATGATTTACATCAGCTAGGACTGATATCACACTAATTGCAATAATTTCACTTAGCTAAGTTGTGGAATGCCTTGCCAAAGGTTTTGTGACACTAAAAGTTTACATGCTGGCAAGGGGACACTGGTCAAGTTCATTGAATAGAAATTTTCAGAGGATTCTTAGATACATAGAAACAACAGCTCATTAAGGGACTTCCTGAGCCTCTAATAACAAGAGTCTCTGGGAGACCACTTAGAATAACTGTAGTTTATAAAACTTTTATTCTGCCCTTCCCTTAAACATCTGCTTCTGCTCATTGTTGAAGACTGCTGTTCTATGTGAAGCTTTGGTTTGCCCTGGTACAACTATGCCTTTTTTGTCTCATCTAATGTGAAATATTGTAATATTACCATAGTAGTACTAGTGTTAAGAAACTAGCTCCATACTATGAAGAAGCTAAATAATGATTTCCTCGTGCATTGCTAATACTGTGTTGCCTAGGATCTGTTAGATGGACAACACCTACTAACACCTACTCTCTTAGATTCTCTACAAGGAGAAACAAAGTCAACCCTCTTCCTAAAGAGTTTACGTGGGGGGAAACAGACAGTCGCACTGAAAGAATGGAGGCATGTAGAAAAACAAAGGCAACAGCAGAAAGCTCAATGCACAGTGGTTTTAGTGCTACAACAGCTTAATTACTCTTTTTTAGCCATGAAAGAAAGAAATATTTTGGATCTCCATAATATATTAGTTGGCAGATGTTTATGGGGAGCACATGCCCATGTGAGGTTGCATGGAAGAAAGCAAGAACATACTTTCAGAATTCAATAACTGAGACATGAAATCTCACATAATTAGTAGTCAAATGTGAAAGTCAACATTTCAGTAATAAATAAAATCTAATATACAGAGACTTGATCAGTCACACATATCCTTGACAGTGAAAACAAGTATTTCTTCTTTATATAAAAGAGAAGGGCAGGCTAGTAGAGAGGTGCAATTAGTGTGATATTGTATTGTATAATGGAATATATTCCATTTCAAAATTGGAGGTGAATCAAATTCTGCTTAGCCCTAACCATACTGAATTGTATTCAAAACTTGGTCTTTTAAAATAACACTTATTACAAAACCGTTATAGTGAATGAATTAAAAATATTTTTTTTTTGCAAATTGGCTAAAGCAAAATTTTCAGTAATTATTTTTTAAATTTCTAGAGGATACAAACAGGATACTTCTGCAGAATAGAAAAATACAAACTAAATTTTTACTTTTAAGTTTTCTTTTTTGCCACATGATATCCATTGTTCAGTTCTGCTAGAAAAGATGAAATTTAACCCATGAGCATACTCAAGAAATTCTTTCTCATTCTCTACCTTCATTACATTAATGAGAAGTCCAATTTCAATAAGTCCACAAAACATGTAATAGCTCAGAGATTTAGCTGCTGTCCCTTTCTCTGTAGGTGTATAAATTACTGATACAACATCCATGAAAATTTAAGTTATAATTGTTAATATAATTCTCAACACAGCTTGTCTTTTTAAAGAATTATTTTGTTGTCTTTCTTCCTTATCAACTAATATTCTACCTGCTTATCATATTGTTCTACCTCTGTTATGTTCCTACTCTCCACCTCCACAATTCCTTGATGTCATTCTTTTACTCACATATTTGCTTTAGTGTCAGACTCTTTCATTGTATCTTCCAAACTATTTTAAGTGTAAGAGAATGAAAATGAGAAACAAAGTTATGGTTGCTATTTTCTGCACTTTGTTTTTATTAATTTTATAATAGGCTTTGTGACTTTCCTTTGTTTATTTTGCTGCAAGATGTTTTGATGGATTTCACAACAAATGTCCATTTCACTCATTTCTTTTTCATACACACTGGGTTTTTCATAACAAGCTCTCAGGCCTGATCATTTTACCACTGTTAATGAACTGTTATGTAAAGTTCTTACAGAATTCACTTATGAAAGAGCTACGGTCTCAATGAATTACATTATTGCTAATCCACAGTTCTGATCTTGCAATACAAGAGATTCATCCATCTAATTGTCACCAAATGTGAAAGGTAAGGGGTTTAACAGGACGAGGGACTTTAATTACCTTCATACTGTGACTCTTCAGTCTCTGAGTAGCCCCCTTTGAAAGCATTTAATGGGACTCAGTTAATCGAGCTTTAATAAACTAAAAGTTGGATGTCTACTCTAAGTTTAAGCTCCTTCTACGTAGTACGAGAAGGAAGATAACTGTTTCCAAAGGCAGACTTATCTTCAATATCTCTTTATGGAATATAAAGGGAGCTTAGACAATGGATTTAGACTAGGTACCTAATTTTAGATAGCTACAAGTTAAATGTAGTTAAATGCCACCCATAGATTAGTTTATTAAAATGTGATCTTTATTTATTTAAATGAAATTAAATTCAGGACATTTCATTTAGTTGGTTTTTCAATAGAATCTGCTCATTTTGAATTTTTGCAGATACATGATTACACAATTATTTACTCAAAATGTAGTACTTTTTCTCTCTCACCTTCCAAAAGTAACAGAGCAGTAAAACTAATGAAGGGAATTCTGTAGACACAAAATTCTAGGAAGAATACACCAATATATCTTCTAAGAGAATGTTGTTGATTTTAGAAATGTTTTGTGGTAGTTGTTGCATTATAGATGGTTCCTTAAAAATGTAGTTTCCTGTGTGGAATTAACAGAATCATAGATTAAATCCTATATATCTCTGAGGACATTTACACAAATTAAAATGAAATAAGAAAAGTAAGCCTATGTGTTCTCCTGGCTTTGCTTTGTATATTAAAAAATTAAATATATTATTAAGGTTATTCTTAATGTTCTACTACATGCTATTTGAATTTACATAATAGGTTAAGTTCATTAGCTGAATTATACACTGTAACTAAATTATGTAACCACCTGTGTGCCCTATTTTGTGTTTCAGAGTTTAAGAAATATATAGTGTAACCCACTGCCTTTCTGCTCTCCAAATTTTTTCCAAATGAATTTTATTAAGGAGCCTCTAGACAATTCTCTACAAAACAGGCAAAATATAACACTAGGACTAGCAGTAGTTACACAATGTAGCATGGAATAGACACATGATATATGGAAAGTTGAGTTTGTATTCACTTTGTGGACGACAAAATTTGTATTCACACCAAACAATTATTTCAAAATTGTGTTCCAGAGCTGATTCTGAACATTTACCAGAGCGCATTCAGCTTAATTTATCCTGGGTTTAGCTGCAGCGACTTTGAACTATCTACATCACAGTTTAATCTAGCCTATTACTTTAAATAAATGTTTCGTTCTGGCTTGTATCATAGAATGATTCCAAGTACAAATGGAACTTTTAATCCGCTCTGGCTTTTCTTCTTTTCCTTGAATCCATTCAGATTTTATAGGAGATTTATTTTATTATGTCATGTTAACAGTCATTACTTCCAACAGGTAATATGTGACTTTAATTTGCTTACAGGTATATTCCACATAATGGTATATTCAACATATACCAATGTTGAATACATCTATAAGTTAGGCCCCACTTAACTGGGAAGCTGAGGCTGATGTTGAAGGTCCACTATATATTTACTTATGTATGTTTAGTAAAACAGCTGCCACATAAGTGCTTTATAGAGGACCATTAGAGAATTGAATAATACAGGTTAAAAACAATCTCCAAACCAACCCAGATGGGAGTTTCAGCTTTTGCTTTCCCTCACCTAAGCCTTTATTACTCAGCAGTAGGTTTGCTGCTTGTTTCCCATCTTCATTTTGCATATGTTGCACATGGATTGGCTACATTTTGCAGGATCCAACCATGCTCATGGGATAAAGAGAGGAGCACAGGTTTGAGAAACCTGCCTGGATAAGAAACTGAGTGTCTCATCATCTGTGGCGTGACATCAGCAGTTATTGGGTGGCTAGGCCACTGGGAAGTGATTTAGAGGACAGCCATAGTTCCTAACTGTTACTGATGCTGAGATCCATATTAACACCTCTGAAGATACATGTCAAGTGCTACACATCTTAAATCAGAAGCGTTCTTTGCTAAGACACAGCTTTCCTATGTCTTTTTCCTGCTACTTATCCAAGTTCCTTTGCTTAATCCTTTTCAATCAGTGAAGAAACAGATGACCTGGAATGACACTTAGAAATATGAGTAAAAGGACTCAAAACATGTGGGACATCTTATTATATTGAATACTCTGATATAGGACTATATATAACATACAGTCACTTTTAATCCTGCTACATGTCACCTGTGAGCAAGATGTCAGTCAGCTAAATTGGGTTTTGCTAATTTTGAGAGAGAATCGATCAAGTATGAACATAATTGACATATGCGATTTCATATTATAAATGTATATATTTGTGTCTCATACATCTATTTCTTCAGGAGGGCATGTAAGTCAGAGATTCAGATCCAAAAATTTTGACCTGTTGGAAGGCTATTGCAGGAGGAAAAGCAACAAGACAGAAAGTATCACGTAAGCCAGATAGTTGTCTAAAATACTCAGGTGATGCCATCTCTGACACTGGTACAGGAGAGCAAAGGGTTTATGTAATACATGAAAAGAACATTGGAGAGGTCAGAAAGCAATAACTTCATTCATTATTGTGAAAAAAATACATCAGTGATATATGTAAAAAACTAACATCGTATCCAAGCATTAACTCAACACTGAATGGAGATCTAAAATACCTTGTTAAGGAAAACTTAATTGCCCTAGTATAATACACCTGGTTAATCAGAAGCTTCATGCAGATTCATGGAGACAAAAGTCAACCTGAATGCTAGATACACCCAGGGTACCACCTAAACCTTTGTGCTGAGGCAGGAGCCACAGATTGCACCCCCCTGGTATTCAGCTGGAATAACTGTGCTCACTTTGGCCTTTTATCAGCAACTCTACGCCATGGTATAAAGGTACAGGGGAACACTCAGAGATTTTTGCAGTACAATGAAATTCACACTTATAGCAGGTAATAATAATTCCTGATATACAATACATTCCCAAATCTGCAATTTTCCCATTAAAAATGTTATCCTTAGGTTTTAAAATGAGCTACAGACTGTGTGTATGGTACACACTAGAGTTTACATTAGAACGCACCTAGGGGCACATTCTGCTTTTGATGATGCATGTAATTACTATACCGTAATGATAATGTGAGTTACATGCTTATTTTAAGCCAAGTCCTTCTTCTACTGACATCAGTAGGAGCTTAATCACATCTTCAGTAAGAAAAAAATTGTCCTTAAAATGAAGAGCAGTGATTTAATAATCAAGCTTCAGATAATATTCTATTATACCGAAACACAAATATTGTTAGTAGATTTGCTGAGCTGCTTCACATTATCATCAACATTCTACAAATCTGTATGCTCCTCCCATGCTGTTAATGAAAATTATCAGCATCAAACATTGCATACAGGCATATGGCATAGAGCTCACATAGGCAAGTTTACACTTGATTTGTGCCATTCAAAATGCTTAAAGTTCTGGTTAAAAAAATAATTCTGATGAACGTACATATTATATAAATAGAAACATAAAAATAAAAAAAAAATAATAAAGAGAAAGCAATCATAGAAGAGGGAGAGGCTATTACCACTGCTAGGTAACAGCTATTTAATTTTGCTCATACTTGGAGACTGTGAGAAAAAACTGCTGAAAAAGAATGCTCTTCTATTTATTTCACAAATTTATTTTTTTATTTGGAAAAAGAAAATATTTTTCTCAATATTCCTAACTTGCATGCATGTAACTCAGGCCCAGGTTGGGGCCAGACAGCTAAAGAGCCAGTAATATTCTCATCAGTGCTCACCCAACCTAAGTAAGAGAAACATGATTTAGGAAATCAATGTCATGAATGAATCAATACCAACAACATGGACTTCATAGAAGATTGTGGTGGATTGACGCTGGCTGGCTGCCAAGTGCCCACCAGGCCACTCTCTCACTCACCCTCCTCAACAGGTCAGGGGGAGAGAATACAATGGAAAAGCTCACGGGTCAAGATAAGGACAGGGAGATCACTTACGAATTACCATCATGGGCAAAACAGATGCAAAATGGGAAAATTAATGTAATGTATTGCCATTTTATAACAGAGTAGGATAATGAGAAATCAAAATAAAATTAAAACCACCTTCTCCCTATCCCAGCATCTTTCGAGGCTCAACTTCACTCCTTACTCTTCCTCCTCTTCCTGAGAGGCGCAGTTGGATGGGGAATGGGGGTTGCAGTCAGTTCTTAACACTTCATCTCTGCCATTCCTTCCTCCTCACTCACTTCCCACGCTCCAGTGTGGGGTCCCTCCCAAGGGATACATCTTTCACAACCTTCTCCAACATCAGTCCTTACCATGGGCTGCAGTCTTCAAGACCTGCTCCAGCATGAGTCCTTTCCATGGGGTCCAGACAGTCCTTCAGGAATGGCCTGCTCCAGCGTGGGTCTCCTGTAAGCCACAGTTCCTGCTAGAAAACATGTTCCTGCATGGGATCCTCTGCACAGGCTGCAGCTCCTACCAGGACCCTGCTCCAGCATGGGCTGTCCACAAGTTGTGGCTTCCTTCAGGGCGTCTCTACCTGCTGCAACACGGGTTCTTCTTTGGGCTGCAGGTGGATATCTGCTCCACCATGGTCCTCCATGGGCTGCAGGGTACAACCTGCCTCACCATGGTCTTCTCTATGGACTGCAGGGGAATCTCTGCTCCAGCACCTAGAGCACCTCCTCCTCTTCCTTCTCCACTGACCTTGGTGTCTGCAGGGTTGTTTCTCTCTCATTTTCCCACTCCTCTTCCACAGCTGCTGCATAGCATTTTCTATACTTTCTTAAACAGGTTTTCACAGAGATGTCACCAGTGTCACTGATGGGGTCAGTTTTGGGCAGTGGTGGATCTGTTTTGGAGCTGGCAGAAACTGTCTCTGTCTGACATAGGGGCAGCTTCTGATGTCTTCTCACAGAAGCCAACTTTACAGCCCCCGACCCCCTTCCCTGGCTACAAAAAGCCTACCACTTAAACACAATACAAAGATATTCAACATCTACTTTAAGTTTGAAAGGACCCATAAAAAATACTTAGATTGTAAACTGGGCTGCTAACATTGATACTTCCCAGTGAAAGACCTTTTTCTGAGTTTGGAACTTAAACATTTATGGTCTGGACCACAATTTTCTCATCCAGGCAATCTGTCTTATGTTAAGCATCACTTTCTAAATATCAGCTTCAATGTTTCTAACACTTCCAAAAGCAAAGTAAAGGGAGAATGTAATGTATGACTAAAATTTTCTGGTTCCATCCCCCCCGCCCCGAGAAAATCTAAGTCCTTTAGCACCTTAGTCCATTGAATCAAGTCCTTGCTATATTAGAGTGACCTCTACTTGAAGAAGGCACCTTCTGTTGTCCCTGTGAAAAGACACTTAACTGAGGCAAAGTGCAACTGTTGGAGAATCATAGGTAATGTATTCTTTTTAACATTAAACAAGTGATTAACTCTCTCCTCAGTGATTCTGTTGAGTTCTTAGTTCCGTGCTTGGAGCATCCTACCTCCATTAGAGATGATGCAGCAGACTGAAGTCCAAGACTAAGCTACGCCCAAGACTAACACTGTGGAAAGCATCTAATATCTGTACAGAAGATAACAAAAAAACAGATCCAGGAATATATTCACAGAGGCAACAATAATGGAAAGGAGGAAGAGTGAATGGAGACAGGGAGATTGAATTACAGTGGGTTGATTGAGCCTTAAACTAGAGCTAGGAACCAACCTAAACATGGCTTGGTAGAAATTGACCTTTGGAGGGTGGGTGGAATAATATGGAATGGAAGGAAAGCACCGGGTGAGATGAGCGAGTGAAGACAGAAAACAGAGCTTAAGGGAGAGGTGAACCTAATACTGGGAAACAGCTGTAGGAAACAGGAGCAGGGTCCTGCTCTATTGCAACTTTTTTCTTATAAAATTGTATTGATACAAAAAAGGGAGATACACTGTATCTCCCTTTCATGAATCAAAGTGACTGAAGAAAGAAAAAATAAAAAATCCTGTGATCTCTAGCTTACTGTGGAGGTTTCTCTCCACCTTTTTTCATGAAACCTGCAAAACGGTATTTTTTTCTCCTTCAAACTAAAATTTTATCATTTTTCCTAGCTTGAATTTATGCCTTATTGGCCCCTTGAGCACCCTCAGGTCTATAAAGAGATAATTTTCACATACATTGTGATCTTTAAAAAATGGTCCTCTATGCCTGGTGGTGTTTTCTGATAAATCATTTTCCTCTATGGCTCCCTCTAAATGTATCCTATGTATTTGAAAGATTGATTTGATTTTGGTTTATGATGCTCCTAACACCACCTTTATAATAACTTCTACAGCTTCTTTTAAGAAAACACAGGTTAAGGAAGGTGTCACCAGGCATGCCAATCACTTCAGGATGTCTCGTACTTAAAAGCAGAAGGCAACACTGTATTACTAATAAGTAATCTCTTTCTTTCTCTCACTCACAAACATACATACATAATGTTATTTCTAATAATTGTCTCACAGCCATCTGCTATAAATCAGGAATGATAATAAAATAATTACAGAAATGCAGCATGCGGTTGCCCTTGACATTTCATCTCCTCTTCACACTTCACCAAACTATAATACAGCAAGCCTGAAAAGCATTCCCATTCTGATTTTTAAGCAAGACGATACCAGAGAGCTTCAAACTGAGTGCTGGGCCTTTACTGGCAGCCCTGAGCACCCAAACAGACCTGACGGGTGTGCACAAATGCACAAAATACACAAAGAAATATTTTCCTCTTTTCTAAATGCTTAGAAAAAATATTAGAAAAAATATCAGATAAATTCATCTAATATCAAAGACTGGGCCTTCCATACTGGTGAAGACCATGGATCAAATTGTAACTGGACTGTTCAGAGGGTTGAGAGATAGATGAAAGAGGTATAAGAAGACCATGAAACCACAAGTCTTCCACCTGTGACTGACCACACCAAGAAGTGTATTTCTTCCTGTGTCCTGTCCCTTCTTCCACCACATTCTCAAACTTGAAGCATCTATAAGGTCTCCACAAACTTTCTTTCATCAATGTGTGTTAAGCAGCTGCAGCACCCCGAAGTCATCAACCTCTATACAATATCCTTTTGAAAGTTACAGATTCACAACAGTCCCAGTAGAGAGAGGTGCCCTGGCCTAAGTGTTCCCTGAAAAAATAGTCCTTATGTGATGATACATGCATCTTCCCTTTATGAAGGCACTGGGGGCAGATAACGTTTTGGTATGTAGGCAAAACTGACCCATAGATAGGCAAACAAAGCCAATTTACAGCCATAAGTAAAAATCGTACCATATTTGACTCAAGGCAGCACAATTGATGCCTAGCTGGAGGAGGTTCCGCTCTCTGAATCATCATGGAAGGTGCCTATTCACAGGCACTGTAGGAGCAAACCCACTTGACAGTAGGATGATGCCATTTTTACTCTGCCAAATTCTGCTCACACATGGTAAATGCAAAGGGAAAGCCTGTATGATATGGGAAAGATTCAGTAAAATGTGGCATTTATTCCTCACTTGCTGAAAGCTGAGTCTGTGTCCTTCACAAGCTGTTGCCATTAAACATCTATGCCTTTTTTCTTTTTCATGACTACTGTTGCTAGTATCAGCTGCCTGCTCTATCACATATTTTTAGTTTCAATAGACAGAGATACTTAAGCATTGCTTTGTCCTCTTCTTTAAAAGCTTACCAACTTAGGACAAGAGGAAATGTCCTCAGGTTGCACCAGGGAATGTTTAGATTGGATATTAGGAAAAAATTCTTCACCAAAAGGGTTATCAGGCATTGGAACAGGCTGCCCAGGGAAGGTGTTGAGTCACCATCCCTGGAGGCATTTAAAAGTCGTGTAGATGTGGTGCTTAGGGACATAATTTAGTGGTGGATTTAGCAATGTTAGGTTAATGGTTGGACGTGATGATCTCAAAAGTCTTTTCCAACCTAAATGGTTTTATAATTCTAAGTTGTAAACCCATCTGCATGTACTGCTCCCCAGGCAAGTAGTTTAGATGCTTGGGGTAGCTAATTGAGTACCTGGCTCCCCATTTGGGTTAAGTGGTTGGAACAGCTGATACAGTGATCCTGAAAACCATGCTAGGAAATAGAGAAGAGGTAAGAAAGCAATTTCATGCTGCTACCTGCATAAGATTTCTCTGTATGGCTGCAGCAAATGTTTCAGAGGCAGCCATATTTCCCCTGGTACAGCTCCCACCCCTTCCTGCCTGTTAGGGCAGAATCCAACTTGATCCCAGCCCTCATTCCCACAGCTTCGCCTACCAGCACTACTTATTTCCAGGCATGTTCTAAGTATTGATCCCAGCAGTTGGCTTTCCATTTGAACCATAAGCACCTTTTTTTCTTTTTTTCTTTTTTTCATTGATGTATGTAAAAAGAAAAGCTCCAGTGTCACACTGGTATGAACTGTAGAAGAGTTTAGCTAAACTGTCCCTTACATATTGTGACTGGCTATAAATACAAGAGTGGGATGAAAGTTATTGCCATAGGTATTGAAGATATAAAAGACAGGATGATAAGATGAAGCTTAATAGCACTGGCACCTGCGGAACTTTCCTTTCCACTCTGAATATATATGTCCTTCTACCCCCACAAAAGCATACATCAACAGGAATGGATAAGGTGCTGATTCACTAAAGACTCCATGTATGCCTGCTCCACAACTAGAAAGGGATTATCTTATTTATACATGACCTTTTTGGGGCTTGCCTATAACTGTGTGCTCACTTAATATTCAGCCGTATGCCTCTATACAAATGTGCAACTTACAGTTTTCCTCCTTCTGCCAGAAGGATCAAACACAGGCACCCCACGTGCAAAAGTTTTAGAGGAAAAGAATAAAAAATGAAACCTCTCTCCATATAAATCTTCACTTTTAATAATGCAAATATACATATATGGCAGGGAAGCATCAAAAACAGTGCTTTATTACAGTCACTCTGAAGCTCAGTACCTTTTAAAATAGCTTACTGTGACTAAGTTTTTGCTATCTTATAAGTCAAGCAGAAAACGTTGAAGCCTGGGAAGTTTGGGGAAATTCAGCCACAAAACATGCTGAAGTTGAAAAAAATTAATCGCTGGGTGCATATTTGGTTGCCAGGCGACACTTCAGAAAAGCAAGACTGCAATCAAGGTTCAAATGCTATTCTTGGAAGTAGTGCTGAGGAAAGCGTCACAGCCCAGGATGACCTTGCAGCACTGGAGGCAGCGCGCCAATACTTGACGTTCTTCTCAGTCGTTACGCAGGCATCACCACGGGGAGTATTTAGGCATTTGCTTTACTTAGAACTGATTATAAAGACAGGACCAGGGCTCTGTTCCTGTTTTCCAGCAAGATACAATGGTGGTAAAGGCAGGACGAGAGTTTGGGGACAAAACCTCTAGAACATAGGTGATCAACTACAGGCAATGTACCAAATGTCGCAAGGATAAGTCTGGTGTAGCTCTTCCCTGCAGCTGAAGACAGTGGCTTTTTTCATGATTTCTCTGTAATTTTCAATTTTATATTTTCAGTGGAAAAAAAAATATCCTCACCCAAAAGATTCATTGTTTTGTACTGCTGTAAGTGAGACCAAAGTCACTGGATGACCTCAACAAGATGTCCACTACAGGTCTTTGATATCTACAGTTTCAAATGAAACCACCCCAAGAAGAGGTGAATATTACCAAGTACTGTCCCTACTATGTCCAACAACAGGAAAATAAGTGGCTTCTTGTCTTTCTGCCAAGGCAGAGACCAGGAGAATATGGAGACAGCACAAAGGGAAGAATTATGAGTGAAGAAACTAGGAAGAATTAGCACATCTTTGTAGGGGTAGACTAGAAGAATAAGGAAGATTAAGGATTTTCAGGGGAGAAGGACACCAAAATGAAGAAGATAATGAAGACTTGTAGTTCAGCGTATACGCTATTGATGTTGCTAGTCAGTGGCCAGAAGCTTTAAACTAACTGGGCAAGGCCTGAGCACTGAAGACTATTCAGCTTGCTATGTATGAACTTGTTTTGGCCTGCTTTCTTTTACTTTGTTTAGCTGTAACTGCATTTTTTCCACATTTTTATGTATGATAGATACACTGCAGAGGAGTACCAGCCTGGCCCAAGAGCAGATGGTTCCAAAGGCAGGGACGTAGAACACAGTGTATAGGAGAACAGACACGGCATGACCAGAAAGGGAACATAGGATGATGCTGCAGACCTAAGGCTATAAACTACTCACAGTTTTTAGGTAAAGAAATATAGATTAGGGAACTCGGCCAAGTCAGTTTTAGAGTGTGGTGGGTTGACTTTGGTTAGATGCCAGGTGCCCACCAAGCCACTCTGTAACTCCCCCTCCTCAGCTGGACAGGGGGGAGAGAAAAAATACAACAAAGGCTCATAGGTCAAGGTAAGGGCAGGGAGATCACTCAGCAATTACCATCATGGGCAAAACAGACTTGACTTGGGGAAATTAGTTTAATTTATAACCAATAAAAAACAGACCAGGGTAATGAGAAATAAAAACAAATCTTCAAACACCTTCCCTATACCCCTCTGTTCTTCCTGGGATCAACTTCACTCCTGGTTTCTCTACCTTCTCCCCCCACACAGCGCAGGGTGTTGGGGTATGGGAGTTGTGGTCAGTTCATCATATTTTGTCTCTGCCACTCCTTCCTTGTCGCACTCTTCCCCTGCTCCAGCATGGTGTCCCTCCCACGGGAGACAGTCTTCCACAAACTTCTCCAACATGAATCCTTCCCATGGGTTGCAGTTCTTCACGAACTGCTCCAGCTTGGATCCCTTCCACAGGGTGCAGTCCTTCAGGAACAGACTGATACAGTGTGAGTCCCCCACGGGGTCACAAGTCCTGAGAGCAAACCTGCTACAGCATGAGCTCCTGTTTCCACAGGGTCACAGGTCCTGCCAGGAGCCTGCTCCAGCGTGAAGTCTCCACGGGCTCACAGCCTCCTTTGGGCATCCACCTGCTCTGGTGTGGGGTCCTCCACAGGATGCAGGTGGATATCTGCTCCATCATGGTCCTCCATGGGCTGCAGGAGAACAGCCTGCCTCACCATGGTCTTCACAATGGGTTGCAGGGCAATTTCTGCTCTGGCACCTGGAGCACCTCCTTCCCCTCCTTCTTCACTTACGTTGGTGTCTGCAGAGTTGTTGCTCTCACATATTCTCACTCGTCTCCTCTGGCTGCTGTTCCACAATAGTTTTTTCCCCCTTCTTAAATATGTTGTCACAGAGGTACTACCAGCATCATTGATGGGCTCAGACGTGGCCAGAGGCAGGTCCATTTTTGAGCTGGCTGGTGTTGGCTGTATTGGACATAGGGAATACTTCTAGCAGCTTCTCACAGAAGCCAGCTCTGTAGCCTAAAAAAAATCTTGCCCCACAAACCTGATGACACTCTATACACTGAAAATGTGGATATAACCCAGAACTGCAGACCAGTGAAGAAAGAGTGAAAGTCTAAAAGTGTAGCAGAAATAATAGTCCCAAGTGGAGCCTAGGAAGAAGAACAGTACCACCACCACCATAATCTTCCACCCTGCAAGGAGTCTAGGACAGACAACTCAGTCTTATGCTTATCATCAGAGACTGAACCTTTGGATCCCAAAGGACAGTGGAAGCATGAGCATAACACGAGACAGAAAGGGATAGGTAATGAGACCATATAGAGTAAATTTAACTGGTATTTAGTGAGATTTTTCACCTTTCTCCTCTCCTTTTCCTTCTTCCCTCTTCCTTCTTCCTTCTTTTTTCTTCCTTATTCCACCTTTTTTTCTTTTTTTACTTTTTCTTTTTTCTCTTTCCTTTTTTGTCTTTCTTTCTTTTTCTGCAACAAATAGATCTAATAGCATTCATTTGATTACATTCTTTAAATTTCATTTGCAGTAAGAATGATCTTGGTTTTATGATTCCTAGTAACCCGGAACAATTTAGTCCTTCGGTGTAATCCCAGACTTTCAGTCCAAATAGTATCTTTCTGCCATTCCTTTTCAGTTCTTAAAGTTTTCCCACATTGATTTTGTGTGTTTCAAAGACTCTATCATGTGTCAGGCAGTATATATTTTCTTTAAACAGGATTACTGTTTGTGCAACCTAGGTGATCTCTAGGTTCCCACATGCTCATGAGGATCAAGTAAGGTTCTCTGAAGCTGTTTAAAGGTCCTGAGAAGTGTCACTGCTGTAAGCCTGAGTAGTTTTAAGTCATGTGAACATATGTCAGTATGAACTCTAGATTAAAAGTATAAATCATCCCTCAGTGGCTTTGTATCTACCTGCTTTATGTACTTACAGATGCAGAGAAAAAATATCCTTAGAGATTTTAATTTTCAGAGGATTGGCTGTTTTCTGCATTTTTCAACCTAGAAGTGATGGATAGACTATATTACAAAATCCAGTTCTTGTTAGTACTTCTTAGAGCTGAACCATATGTCCTTCAAAGCAGATTACATTTATTGTAAATGTATTTGGATTTGTCTAGACATCTGTATCAGAGGAGTTAAAATCAAAAGGACTAGGATCAAAGAAACACAAAGGGGTATTAATTGTACTGGATGTAAAGGTTCACTGCTAAGCACTGCTACACACACATTAAGTATTTGACTCTTTCCTTCCTGGATTAGCATGCAGGACACTGTTTCTATCCAAGCCTGTAAAAGAATAAATTCTTGTCATGACTTGGTGCACCCCCTTTCTTCAGAAGGATGCAGCACAGACATTTAAAATGGTAGGAGATTTTGTAATCTGCCAGCACTGCATGGCTGACTGTTATTTTCAGGTTTTATTACACTCATTCCAATGTTACTTTCAAAGACTCCGCTGATGCTAATGTTCCCTGCCTCTAGATACAGATACACTACACAACCTATCAACTCACTGGAACCTATTTTGTCAAACTGCACCCTAAGGAGGCAGTGAAGTTCAATCTAATAGCTTTTGGATGATATATACTGACCCCTATTCCTCCTTGAAAAAGCCATATTTATCAATAAATCAATCAGTCATGCATTACAATGAACTATTTACACAACTTCAGAGTGCTGCTAAATAATGAATTTTAAATAACCTCAGTTAAAACTCCGTCACATGAAATGTAACTAAATGTACCTTAAATAATTTTACTGACAGATTTCAAATGAGTTAGAACTCATTCGAGAAGCGAGGAAGAGTAAAAGAGAGAACCAGGATTGAGTCGCTGAGCTTATTTTGAAGGAAGATCTTTACAGGGACTGTCCTGTCATATAAAGAAGAAGAAACACAACCCATTCAAATTTAAATTGTGGATGATGAAAAGACTGTGAAGCCAGTAAAAAACACATGAAATAAATAATAAAAATGAAAAGCAATTGTAAAGGGGTATTAACAAAAACACTAGGTCAGGCCTATATCAAGAAACCTGGGAAAAATACAGTGAATGTTCCTGTGCTCAGATGAATAATTTGTTCCACTTATAAACATGATTGGAATAATTTACAAGCAATATTTTTATTAAAGGAAGAAAACTCCAACAAAGTAGAAACTCCAAGGGAAAACTCCAACAAATTGGGTAAAATGGTGCTCAAAGTACTAAACCTCACAGCCCTTTCCTCTGATTACTGTGAGACTGATGGTTTTCCTCCCCTGAAGCAGTTTGAATTCACTTATTAACATTTTTAACTCTCATTAGCCATTAAGGTTTGATTTAAGCCGATCTGACCTGTTGTTCATGTTGTTCCTGCTGTCTGCCTGACTGCCGTAGCTGCTACCTGTGGCTCACTCATCTCTCAGCCCCGTGCAAGCCGCCTCTGCTGCTGCTTCTGCACCCTCCCTGGCTCTGCCTCACTCCGCATCTCGGCCCACCAGCTCTGCCTCATGCTGTTCCTCCCTCCTTACCTCTCCATCTAACTCCCACAGCTTTGCTAACACTTCTGTTTCAGATCCTAGAAAAAAATGTGTGTAACTTCGCTGACGGGGAAGAGTCTCTCAGCTCACAGGAAATAGTTCAGTAGTTTCTGGCATCTCTCACACCATGGAAGACATTTACATAAACTCTCTTCTCTCCTGATTTTTTTTTTCTTTTTTTTTTTCTCCTTTCGTAGGTGCTTGCCTTTGCATCCTGATGTTGGAAGTAATTGCTGATGTTTAGAGCAAACAGTAACCCAAGGAATAATCATAAAGTTAATTAGCCAAGATTTCTGTACATTACAAGACTTACCATTTTTAAAAGCTCTTTAATAAAAATCTCTCTCTTATTTATCTCCTTCAGGTCTTCCCATCAAGTGTCAACAGAACACACCCCCCCCTCGGCTGCACTCTGCTCTTGAGTGGGAGGAAAGGAGGTGCTCCTTCATTAGACCTTAGCTGTCAGGCTTATACCAGAGGCATGATGAACCAGAAAATGCACAAGAAAATATCTTTTTATTAGAAATGAGTGTGCCATTTTGAGACAGTTAAGGCATAATGCAAACAAAACATTGTGGTTTAATGCAGGACAGAAACATATTGACCCTATCAAACATGAAACGCTCTTCAGCATCTTCTTCTCCAGTTCCTACTGCATATGGTGCCTGGTATCATACTTCCAATTTTTTTGATTGTGGGTACTCTCTGGGCACCACCCAGGCTTGTGTTAAAACTGCTGCTGCCAAGAAAGGCTGCCTGTATGTCCTGACTTCCGACCTGTAGAGCAAGGGGAACCATCTGAAAGCAGAAGGAGATGGTGTCTTTTCAAACTAAGCATGTATGACTGGCAGAAATGTCAGGAGGGTGGGGCGGCACAGTGGCAGAGCCAGGAGGGAGCCTGTGGTTACAGCTCATCCTCGTATATCCCAAAGAGGAGCTGAGAATTTATGTGAAGCAGGAAGCAAACAAGTAAGCAAGCCCTAAAAGTGACAAACAGAAAGAAAGATGTTTTCCCAGAGATCCAGAAAATATTGAGCGGATTTTGTGCAGCCAAAGAAGCTGCTGAAAGGATATGGGAAAGCAAGACACGAGGAAGGTACCTGTGTGCCAGGTAGAGGGTGGAGATTTCCTCTTAAAAACAGGAGACAGTTCATGTTCCACACAGAGTGCAACATCAGCTTCACTTATCAAGAAACAGCACCTCTACCTGCACACTCTAATAATACTGTCTGTCTGCTCTTTCCTCCAACTGAAAAGTATCCTAGGACAACTTTGTCCAAGATATCTCATACCTTGCATTGCTGCAAATATAATAGCTTTACTGGAACTGCATCTGACACCAATTCTCTTCATGTTCATTCTTGTAAATGCTCCATCAACGTTTTATTTTTTGGAAATATATTGTGCCTCCCACTTGGCATACATAACTGTCAAGGATACTTACTCCTAACATTAATTAATTCACCTTTCATTTGCAATAGGCCATGTTAATTTAAATTGTTGGGAAACATTCAAATGTCTTATTATCTACTTTCTCGCCATGGTAAGTTTGTAGAAAATATTTTTCCCCCTTGTATCTTCCTGTTTGGTTACAAGTTTTGAAATCAGCTGGAAGTAACTACAGCCAATGTCATTGCTCTGCCAGGTCCTGACTCCTGCTGTGTTTCAAACTAAGGAATAAAATAAAGGGAAGAGAATAAAAAGAAGTAGAATAAATACTGGCAAATTGAAAAAGCAAAATAAAATTAGTATGAGGAAGAGAGAGAAAAAGAAACTGTGACAAAAGAAAAGTATGCCTCATTTGTGAGCCAGTTCCATCCAGATACTTCATAACTTAAATGCCCAGTTAAAATGCGTAAGCAAATTGTACTTCTACCTAGTTAGAACACTGCATTTTTTAGGATTTGAAATTTCAGTTGAAAGCTACTGAGATTCTTTCAGGATTTCTACAGAACATGTTAAAAAAGTTTGAAACAATAAAAATTATTTGAAACAACAATCTATTTTGAACTATTTTTTTGTCTAAGTTTTGTAAAAACTAACCCAAAACTCTATGATTAGGAAAGTTTAATTCCAAACTGAAATGGCAGATTCCAGAATTTATACAGAAACCTGTTCCTTTCTTTAAGCAAAATCAGAAATTCTAGGGGGGTGGGGAGACAAATCAGTGCTTAAAGATAATGTCAGTAGTCAGCTTTATTTCTACTGAATCAAGGGCATTTCATATCATGGGGGGCACTCACACAGTGGAAATGTTTGCTAGTACTTAAGGGTAGACTTCACTTGTTTTAATTTAGGCACCAAAATGTTTGACATTTAATTTTAGGCTAGCTTTTAGAGGCTCTTAGTGGACAAAGTTAGACAATTCCAGAGAAAAATAAAACTGAAAATACCTAAGAAATCTACAGACTTCTTTAATTTTACTCACCATAGTGGGACCATACAATGATTAGGTGAGGTACAGATTACCTAAACTTTACAACAAAACATTATGTGAACTGAAGTCTACACTTAATATTTCATTAATTCAGACTTTCTTTCAAGAAAAAGATAAGATATAAATACACAGAATGTAAAATAGAATTATGGAAAATATTCCATTGTCCTGCTATCAAGCCAGCATTTTTGAAGATATTTTATCCATTTTTTCCCACAGCAATGCTGCAGAGAACAGAGAATTTGGCTTCTACTTCTCACTTCATATCCCAGCTGACTTTCTGTAGTGACTTCTGTAGAATTTGTTCATTTTGTTTTATTATAGTTTGATTTACAGAGTGTATTTCTCTGGACCAGTAAAAGAATCCCTCAGATAACACGTACTACAAAAATGAAAAGAAATCTCAGTTGTACTGCAATCATAGGCTTTTCCTGCTGGAAATCAAATATGTAGAATAACTGGGATGTGATTCTACACTAAGAACTGTGCTTTGTTTTGCACAAACTAGACCCACCAGACTGTTCTTATGTTGCACACATATGTGTCAAGAACTGTGTTTTTTGCATTTCAAGGTGTACAGGATTTTAGAATCAATTTTGAGGGTGAAAGGATTTATTTTCCTATGGGAAATGTGGTTGAAAGCCCATTTAATTTTTCTGATTATCCGTCTAACTTTTCTCCAGTTGTCCAGGGTATTTACAATTATCTTTTAGACACATCCCACAAATACATGGAGATTCAAAGGTCTGGGAATTAGCAGACTTTGGTCTTCTTTTCCATATTCACTTTTTAAAATGTCTCAATAATTGTCTTCACTTGCTTTGCAAAGAGCTTGACACTACAGTTATTGATTTAGTTATTCATTAAAGTGTACGCTGAATATTTGCATATTGAAAGGATTTACACTTTTCACAGCAAACACCACCAAGAGGAGGATGTCTTTTTTGTATCTAAGTTAAAAATAATGAAGAAAACTAAGGACATTTAGCAAACAGATGATGAGACAAATTCATTACATTGATGTTTGCACGTACATGCCAAGAGGAAATGCTTTGTGAGTAGACACTAATTTTAGAATATTCTTACAGATTGAGCTGGAGGATTCTCTGAAACCATGGAAGCCTATTTAGGCACTCCATGCTGGAGAGTTTTTTCATAGCAGTCTTGGGAGACTGGGAACTGGTAATGGTAGTTGTTGTGCTTCAAGTATAAATCCTTCCTGCTGGCCTCTGTTAGAAATAGTTGGGTAGTAAACATTTCACAGAATCACAGAATCACAGAATCTTCAGAGTTGGAAGGGACCTCTAGAGATCATCTAGTCCAACTCCCCTGCCAAAGCAGGATTGCCTAGAGCACGTTACTCAGGACTGCATCCAGGCGGGTTTTGAAAATCTCCAGAGAAGGAGACTCCACAACCTCCCTCCTGGGCAGCCTGTGCCAGTGCTCTGTCACCCTAAACGTAAAGAAATTTTTCCGTGTGTTGGAACGGAACTTCATATGTTCCAACTTGTGCCCATTGCCCCTCGTCCTGTCACTGGGAACCACTGAGAAGAGTCTGGCTCCACCCTCCTTCAACCCACCCTTTAGATATTTGTATGTCATAATAAGGTCTCCCCTCAGTCTTCTCTTCTCCAGGCTAAAGGGTCCCAGCTCTCTCAGCCTTTCCTCATGAGGGAGATGCTCCAATCCCTCAGTCATCTTGGTTGCAATATACAATTTACAATATAACAAAATCATTTAGCTAGAATTTAATACCATTATCCAATTTTCCAACTACCATACTACAGTTGTAATCCTAACAACAAGGAAAAGGAATGTAAATTAGGAAGAATGCAAATAATTATATCTACAGTTCTCAAGCGCTCTTAAACCGATCTTTTATTCCCGATAACTATATATACTTGTAACAATTGGAGACTAGGCAAAATGAAACTTAATAAATATTTATTTGTGTACTTGCCTAACATTTTTAAAAGAACTATCTCTTTTATATACTTATAATTTTCTTCTTCATAACACTTTTATTATGCAAGATTAAAAGTTTTTAAAATATGTGTATTTTGAAAGACTGAAGAGAAATGTTTTCTGTATTCAAGATGCTATAATTGAAGAAGTTCTACTGTTGTAGAAATGTCTTTCCCAGCACACATAAGATCAAATAAAGGAGGAGGAATCTGTGCCAAAAGACAGATCTCAAAGTCTTTCTATTTTTACTATCTGATTTGCATTGTGTTGAAATTTTACTAATCAAAATAACACAGAAACAACAGAGCTCACCAGTGTTACTCTACCAAAATGTCCCTGGGTTAATAAATCCTTCAAAAATAATAGTTCACTATTCCTGAGAGATTGTTTCTGACCCCATTGGACTCTGCTAAATTCCTGTCATCTTCAGTGAAACCAGATTGCGTTTCATCTGAAAATCATAAATACATAGAAGCAGCTTGACAGCTCCTGGCTGGGAAGGGTTTCCGCCACATGACCTAATCAGTCCTCCCCTTTTGCTTAGGCTCCAAAAAAAAGGGTCAACTGTGGTATTATTCATAACAAGACAAATGTCTGCTGCGGTTAACAAGCCTGAGGCAGCAATAATGCACCTGGTAAAAACTGACAGTGCATCCCGATCAAATCATTCATCCATGACTAAAATTGCTGTGTTAATTCAAAGATACAAATCATTTTTTCTGCCTTTTTGTTTACTATGAGTTATATATAATGCATGTACTTGGCACCTGAAATCAGATATACAATCATGTTATCACTAGGATCGTGGTATGAAATAGTAATTGAAATCTGTCATAGAATTATAGATCATATAATCATTTAGGTTGGAAAAGACCCGTAAGATCACTGAGTCCAACCATATAACACTGCCAAGTCCACCACTAAACTACATGTAAGTGCCTAAGTGCCACATCTACTCATCTTCTACAGGTCTCCAGAGATGGTGACTCAACCACTTCCCTGGGCAGCCTGTTTCAATGTTTGATAACCCTTTTGGTGAAGAAATTTTTCCTAATATCCAATCTAAACCTCCCCTGGCACAACTTGAGGCTATTTCCTCTTGTCCTATCACTTGTTACTTGGGAAAAGAGACTGACACCCTCCTCACTACAACTTCCTTTCAGGTGAAATGGAACGGAATGGAATGGAATGGAATAGAATAGAATAGAATAGAATAGAATAGAATAGAATAGAATAGAATAGAATGGAATGGCAATCAGCTTCAGACCCATCTTTTCTGATCCTTATTCTCACGCATCTATAGCCCAAATACAGGATGAGAACAATTAAAATGAAAAGGGGCAAAAAAAGGAAGATGATATAGAAAACGGAAGTAATACAACACTAAATATGAAAATATCAATACATTCTGTTGGAATTAGCAAGAAAAGTTTATGAAGGTTTGTATTTTGTGCAAAGAAGCTAGAAGTATTCCCTGCTTCACTCTAGAATATACTCCAGGAAATCAAGATCAATCATAAGCACCCATGATCGTAATTTTAACTAGAAGAATACAAAATGCAGGTCATTCTAAGTTGCATTTAAAGTAGAAATCAGAAGAAATGACCCCCCCCACACAGCAAAATTATTCTTAACAATAATATTAAATTCTCAGGACTAACCCTAAATGTAGAGCACAACTATGTAATCAAACGTCTGCAAGCTAAAATCTAAACTGGCAGTCACCATCCCTTGCAAATTTTGCAATCCCTTGGCAACTTTTTATGGTGAAGTAATATGCTGTGTTTGCTCCAGGGATTTGGACCAACACAGCAGGATTCAGCTGACAAATAAAGAAACTTAAACTTGTACGTCTGTAAGTGAATTAGATCTCTAAGTTCCCATGGCATTTGATGGTGCTTAGAGAAACACTCCATCTATATTTGATCAGCTGGAGGTTTCCAGGCCTTATTGACAGTATTAACTAAGGGTCCATAAATTGTAACAGGAGTTAAAACGCTGTAGCTCAAATGTAAGGTATACCATTAGAGGCTGTGGCGGCAAAACTGAGAAGAATCGTTGCAGTTTCAGCCACCAGCAGGATCTGAAAACATCACATAAACACAGCTAATGGGTGTTTCACATGACACAGCTCTGTTGTGATCCCAGCTGAGGAAGATGAAGAAGCACTCAGATATGTTGCATGCCATTCTCAGGATCCTATGTCATCAGTTTTGAAGCAGATCTCCCTACTGATTTGAAGAATTGTGATAGTATAACAATACCCCTAAAGAGTTTGGTGCGAGAGAGGCAAGACTGAAAGAAAGTGGAGAGCTTATGTTGGCTTCTGTTTCAAAGTAGATAATGTAGAGTAGCAATATGTTGTTAGCTGCAGTAGTAACAGAATAAGAGAAAGGAAAAATAAATGAAGATTTAAGTGCAAGTTGCAATTATAAAAGCTAAATTAAAAAGAAAAAGATGGTGAAAAAATGCAAGTTAAGTATTAGTGGTGTGTATTCTGTTTACCTAAATCAAAGGTCCTAGTAGCATAGTATGGTTCCCCCATCAACACACAAACAAAAAGCTGAATTCCTAGGAGGCCAAGCACCCTTTTGAGTAAATGAACTTTAAAATTTTCTAGTAACTGGGTCAAAATATAGGTCAATGGACTAAAAAATACTCTGTGTGATCCATAACTTGAACATTTTTTACTTCTCCATCTCCAATCATACATAGCATTTAAAAATATGTTTATAGCCCAATATCAAACTCTAGATAGAGATGTAGGCAGATACAGGCGACATACAAAGTGTATGTGTGTGTAGACATAGGCATATGTGCACATACATGTACATATACTTCAAGGAGTCTAAAACAGGCTGTCATCATATTTGTTTCTAGTTTACACACCTACTTTGAAAAGCAAATTTTAAAAGTTGTTTTTAACAAAAAAAGTATCAAAACCCAGATGACCTACTTCTCGGCACTGCTAATTAAGCTGATGGGATGCTGTAATTGGCTGCTGTAATTTCAGTATACAAGGCAATGCCTTCAGAGTTAGCAGAAGTATCTGACACAGAGCTACATTGTATTGTAGAGACATATGCCTAAGTATATGGTTTGGGAAATGGTTTGTGTCTGATCTTAATGTCATCTTAACAGGTTCACCTTTTACGTAGATAATATTTCCTAGCTTTTTGATGCCAAATCAAGAGTTATACACATAAATACTAAGTCAGAGAAAACCTTCATACAGTTCTCAAGCAAAATCCCTGTCTTTGTAAATGCTAAATGAGTAAAGATTTGTTAGAGATTTTGTAGAAAAATGTTAAATGAGCAGAAAAATGCAGGCCTTGTTTATTGATTGGGCAGTGTAAAAGGCCAGGCATGCAATTTGTAAACAGAACCTCTTTCTTGGATGGCTTACTCTTTTCTAGGATCAGATATTAGTCTGTTCAGACTGCCACATATCTCTCTTAAAAGGCACTGTGTCAACCTGTATCAAATTATCAGTCTTGGATTTGTGATGATTGGTATGGGTGAGATTTAAGACTCCAAACATGTTTAACTCTGGATCCTCTGCTTAAATAAATGCTAGCCACTGAGGTGAATAGCAAATCTTATTTCTGCTAAGTATTGCAGCCCCAAAGGATCTGTGGTGTTTTGAAAGGCAGAGGCAGAGCCCTGTGCCTAAATACACTGTAATACTGCATAACTGCCCTTGCACATTCAATAATATTTTCCACCACATTCAGCCAGTTGACGACGTCGACAGTGTGTAGTCTATAAATGAATGGCTTTAAATAAAACCACATTTTGGAAATTTACTTGAAGGTCTTAACGGGACAAACAATGTGGCTGGAGTCACATAGGTTGAAATTATGCTGGTGTCTAGGAATATTGGCTTTTTGATAATTTCTTACAAAGGACAAAAAAATCCATTTTTCCTGATGATGTTTATTCACTTTAGCCAGACAGAAAGAACACTAACCCAAAGGTCATGCTTACAGCTTAAAGTAAAATGGGCTTAATCTAATACCTGTGATGAAGAGCCTTTAGACTCAGAGCAGGATGAAGTGAACCGAACAAATATTTAAATATTTCAGAGGACTGACATCAAAATGAGATATACCCAACATTGTAATCTAAATGTATTTAGCTTTAGAAAGGAAGTTGTAGAGATAGTTAATATGAAAGCATGATACTTCAAAGTGCTTTTCACTTGCAGGAGAATGATAAACAAGAAGGAGTCACTGTGGAGTGACAGACTGTGACAATTATAACTAACATACGTATAAATCTTATAGTCAAATAAAATAAAATAGATGTGAACCTTATCTAAATCTTAAATCAATCTTTATCCAAATACAATGCCACCTCTTAAACTGTGAAGACATTCCTGAGCTTTTAAGTGCTCTAGACAAGTTCTTCCTGCACCATAGTATGTCCTTATTCAGGTAGGGCTGAAACAGATGGGAAGAGTAAGCATATCTAGACAGCATTTCATGGCAAACCTCCTAATTTTTCTAAAGGTTATCTCTCTTTCTGGTTGGTCACTGTAGATGGAGAATCAGTGAGTATCAGAGCCAGCAACTGAGAGGGAGTAGAAACAATTCCAAGGTAAACAGTTGACTTCATGATAGGCTCTGGGAGCGTGAAAGAAAAGCAGTCAGTCTTTTTCTGACACAATGAAAAGAAAGTAAAAAGTTTGGACTACTACCTCCAGCTACAAAACAGTGTCAGAGGAAGAGACAAAAACAAACAAACAAACAAAAAGTAATCTTGAAACTTCTTTGACAATGAGGATAACAGCAAAGAGATTTTTATGAAATCTTTGTTCCTCTCCCTCTGGTATTTTTTTTTTTATAAGCCCAGTAGATTTGGGGCCATGCCAAGGAAGCCTGTTCCATAGACTACATATTATTATAAGTAGGTTGTTCAATGCATTGCAGAGTGTAATTCACAACTCCACTATTAATGAAGGGAGGAACTGAAAAAGCACTTTAAAAGATTATGGCTCCATGATTAGTCTGGAGAAGTATTTTTTGTGGCTAATCTACTAGAGAAATAACAACATAATGGAATTCTTCCTTGTCTGTGTAGCTGTATCTTGCCCTTTGAATTTTAGTAGTGAAAAGACTGAGCATGAAAATTTTCTTGGGTCCCGATTTCCTAATTTCCTCTGTCTTAAGTCCTGAAAGATTATTTTTAAATATATGAAAGATTCTGGCTTCAGTTCCCACCATTCTGAATGGCTCAGCTTTCTATAAATATAAAAACCTTTTTTTCAGGGCATGTAGTTACTCTATGGAACAGAATATACAAGTAAGCCATTGATCTATGCTTACATTAGGGAACAATTTTCATTAAGACCAGCAATTGTGGTTATTATGAACACTCCATCAGATGTTGCAGCCTTCAGCTGGCAAGATTTTAGCTTTCTGTTAGTTCTCATGTGAACACAGCTGAAAAAGTAAAGAAGTAAAGTGGAGGAAATATTGCCACAACTGGAAAAGATGTTCTGGGGCACACTTCTGAATCAAGATTTCAATTCAGATTAATGATTTTCTAAGGATAAAATTCTAAGAAAAGTATGCAAAGAACTATGAATAAGGTAACACTAGAGGATGCTACATGAAAGGGTGGTCTTAATATAATAACAGTGATCTGTCACTTCAGCGCAGATTTCCCAAAGTACACCAGACTTTGTGCACAAGACATATTAATAAGGGTTTTCAGCTAAGAAAGCCTGTCTTTATAGCACTGACTTTATGAGAATAAAATATATTGAATGCCCATGTTTAAAAGGAAAAAAAAATCCTCATTAATTTCATTTCTAAACGATAGTTTTCATAGAAGACTTCAACATGCACATGGAGGCAGGTGACACTGTCTGCCCTCACCTGTTGGACTGAAATGAAATATGAAATGCTAGTGGCAATTTCATAGAATCATAAAATGGTTTAGGTTGGAAAGGACCTTGAAGATCATCAAGTCCCACCCCCCCTGCCATGGGCAAGGACACCTCCCCCTAGACCAGGTTGCCCAAGGTCACATCCAGCCTGGCCTTGAACACCTCCAGGGATGGGGCTTCAACAACCTCTCTGGGCAACCTGTTCCAGTGCCATACAACCCTTAAAGTGAAAAACTTCTTCCTAATGTTTAATCTAAACCTGCCCTCTTCCAGTTTAAAGCCATCTCCCCTCATCCTGTCACTACATGCCCTAGTAAAAAGTCCTTCCCCAGCTCTCCTGTAGGCCCCGTTTAGGTACTGGAAGGCCGCAATAAGATCTCCCCGGAGCCTTCTCATCTCCAGGCTGAACAGCCCCAACTCTTTCAGCCTCTCCTCATAGGAGAGGTGCTCCAGCCCTCGGATCATCCTCGTGGCTCTCCTCTGG
>NW_009648043.1:2037257-2096361 GCF_000708025.1 Charadrius vociferus
CTTGGGCCCACCTCTCCAGCCTGTCCAGGTCCCTCTGGATGGCATCCCTCCCCTCCAGTGTGTCTACCTCGCCAAACAGCTTGGTATCATCGGCAAACTTGCTGAGGGTGCGCTTGACCCCACTGTCCATGTCCCTGACAAAGACGCTGAACAGTACAGGTCCCAGTACCGACCCCTGAGGAACGCCGCTCGTCACTGCTCTCCACTTGAACATCGAGCCGTTGACCTCAACTCTTTGAGTGCGACCATCCAGCCAGTTCTTTATCCACCAAGTGGTCCATTTGTCGAATCCATGTCTCTTCAATTTAGAGACCAGGATAACGTGTGGGACGGTGTCAAACGCTTTGCACAAGTCCAGGTAGATGACATCAGTTGGTCTGATGGTGGTCACCAATAAGATGAATAAAGACATGTAATTGAAACTGTTTCTGAAATCTTTCCAAAAACATACATTGACTATGTCCCTGTGGCTTGAATGGTGCCAGATTAACTCTTGCAGTGCATGGTGCCAGGTTCTGGATAGACTATCACATGATTTAGCCAAAGTTCAGAATACTGCATTTCAGCTGCAAAACAGCCACTGATGTCTGCTATAGAAAGATAAGGGTGAAGATGTAAAAGTATGTGCTAATAAGTACTTTACATGCCATTTTTATGTCAAGCATGAGATATTTTATGGAGGGACAAGGGGTACAATAACATCAGTCCAAAGGTATCATGAAATAAAGGAAACATTGCTAACCAAGGAGGTGTTTCAAGGATACACCAAAGGAACACCTGTTTGGGTGAAATTTACTGACTAATGACTGGGCTCCTGGCCACAAAATAAAGCTAGGGAATAAAACACCATCGTCTTTACCTTGGAGGCATGAGATGAGCTGTTGTGTTATGACCTTAGTAAATTGAGCATGCAACAGCAGCACACCAGTAATTTTGTGTCAAAAGGCAGTCACAGACCCTTGCTTATCCAGCCTTTGCATTTGACTCACCTCAGGTCCCTCTTGTAACACTGCCTTATTTGATTGCAGGGATTCACCATGCCAAGAAAAATTACAGAATGCCAGAGCATTTAAACAAAAACACATCATCTTATTCTACCACAGCAGTGGGCTCCTTAAGAGTTTCCAGATTCGTTGGAATAAACCATTATGTATTCATTTAGCTCATGTCTACATCTTGATCAAAGTCATTACGACAATTTTTAGTGAGGAGGACTTTTCTCATCCCTGAAAACAGGCTTTGCTCTGTTCAGTCTGACATCAGTCATAAAAATCTTATTGACAACCGCCAGGGTGTTGCTCCAAGTGTTCTAGAAAATTTGCCTAAAGGTTTCAAATGTAAATGCTAAGATAACAGTCTGAGATATAGCATAGACACACCACCTGCTACAACAAACTTAGTAACCTTAAGACCAAAAATGACATAGAAGAGGCAGCTCGTCACAGGGAATCACACTAATGTAATGCACACAAAATCCTCTTACCTCAGCCCTCAGGAATGCTGTGCAGACATCCCTCACTATCAGCTGTTTACTTCTGCATTTGTTTTCTGTCTCTTATTGATCAAAATTACTACGTCTGTCAGTCAAAGTATGAAGGTGGGAGAAAGGCAGAGACGTAAAGCAAATGTAATTGTGTATTTGAATTAGTTTAAATTAGTTTTCTTTTTCTGATGAGAAATCTTGATTTTGAAGTGCTGGACTTTGAAAATTTCTAAAAAGCATGATGTTTTTTTCTTTAAGATTGTTTCCTCAAGTAACTGAGTAACAGAGAGAAACCTTATTTACTGACTTAACTACAGTTTAATGAAGTTTTCATCTACCCATTGATTTAACCTGATTTAAAATGATTATATTGGAAACTACTGATTGCTACTTTTAATTAATAAGTAATTGAAATTAATGAAAGTAGTAATTCCATGTCTGTGAGTTTGCAAATTATCTGATGTTTCCTTTAAGTCAAGAAACTTTTTAATGCTTTTGTGAGTTTTAAACATCAATAACACAGTTTAAATTTCTCTTTAGATATAACACTGCTTGGAAACGTTATAATTAGTTCCAAGATTATGGATTCTCATGCTGCTATGTAACATAAATGACCATTGCATTGCTACAAAGAAAGGTTTTCACTCCCTGAATAATGCTGCACTTTCAATACTACTGCATCTAACAGACCAATACTATGAGTATCTAACATAGGATATCCCAGAGCAAATTATATTTCTTGCCAATTTGAAGTACCTGCAAAGCCTAGTTCTCAGGTATTGTCTGCCCATTGGTCTCCCTTAAAGTGAAATTCAATTGCCTCATTTCACATCATGAAGACAACCTCATTTATGTTATTAGTCACAAGTCATTCATGTACTACATTGCTTTTTGTTGCATAACAGAAATATCAGTAACAGCATTTTCCCTGTAAAAGCATTTCTATGAGTTGGAAGTTGCTTTCTTTTTGAATGTTTCTTTTTCTGCAAAGTGTTACATTTTGAAGGGCATAGGGTAGCTTAAAACTAGAGAGGCTGTGCTGAGAAAGCACTGTCATGCAACAGAATCAAGCAGCACACAGAAGAATTTGTGGTAATAATCTTTAAACATTTCTATTGTAATTTTATAATGGAATCATATACACTGATGATGTTTCAAAAATGAAATTGGTTTTGATTAATGATATAAAAGAGGTCTTTCAATTGAATTCCAATAAAAAAAAGATATACTTTTTGTCTCATCAAGCAAAAATCCAAAACATTGTAAAAGGAGGCAAATAAGGACAAATGAAAGAGAAAGGGAAGTTTCATATAAAAAACAGAGATCTGTGGACTTGTGCAGCTGTTCTTGAAGTGAACATAACTTTTTATTAATTTTAATCTTGCTACTCAGAGTAAAATTCCCACCTATCACAAAAAAATCCACATATTGTGATTTTGAACAGGATTAGTTAGAACTTCCACTAGTTCTAGTTGCTAAACTCCTCAAAAAATCAGGCGCATGGTGAAGGAATAAACACTTCAAAAATCATGTAGTATTTGTAATGTACAGTTCTGCTTCATCGTTGCATAAGCTGTGCAGCAAGAAAAATTTGTGAGAGAAAAGAGGTGAGCCATATTGTCCCTTGTGCAGTTTACCAGGCATATGTTTTGAGTTACATCAAGTTAAAAGCTCAATATATGTATATGTAGCCATGGAGTTCCATTTATAGAAAAAAAGAACTGGCACTGCACTGATTTCTGGAGTTTTCAGAAGTCGTTTTATTATATACCATCTGAAAAAGACTCGCTTTTAACAAGAAACATGATTCAGACATATACAGCTTTATGGACTTGATACAGTGTAATAATATTTTAAAATGGCAGGACTAAGATGAGCTACCTTTACCATTTTGTATGCAGTATTTCATCACATCAGTCCATTTGAGTATTTTAAGGTAGAAGGCTGAGGGAAGAACAGCAGTAAATAGATTTTTGTTCTGGATAATTTTGTATTTCATGAAGCCATGTTTCTTGCATATAATAAGGATTTTTTCAAATATTTTACTGAGCAGACTGCAGGCCTATTGGAAAGAGGAGCAGAAGTGTCATGAAAAAACATGGAAGAACCGCTGGACAGTCAGTCAATGGTTGGAGTGCTGCCTCTAGCTGCAGCTCTCTGTACATAGTCCCCCCGGTATAAATATATGTCTGAATAATAAAACCAACTCTTTCCAGGAAGACAGGGGTGAAATTGTCACAGATAGCAGTTGCTAGCATTCAAAGGTTAAGAAAGAACAATAGATGCTTCCTTGTTTCTTTGGGTTTTTTTCCTCTGTTACACAGTTCTTGAGCAACAGGCGATAGACAGAACTGAAATTCAACACCAAAGCCTTGGATCACAAGTCAATTTTTCTCTTTCCAAGACCATAGCCTTTTGGTTTGCCATAGTGGTGACCTCACAACAATTGCATAGTATTAAGACCTGCAGATGTGTATATATCCTGAGGCTAAAGGACTCCGTTCTGGAGCAATCCACTGCTCCATCCCTACGCACTTACCTGTATTCATTCCTACCCATAGTGAACTGTAACCAGCAAATTTTCCATGCCATTTGTTAGGTGTACAACCTTGATATAAACAAATTACTAGCTGTAATAAGACACTTGCAGTTAATAAGGCTGTCAAAGGATGTAAATTAGGGAAACCAAAGCACTGAACTTGAGTTCTACACAGTGAATATATCCCACCAACATGATACTGTTGGCTCTTTCAATCTCTGAGTGGCTTCCCAGCCTGATCTGTGATGTACACTTCTACCCGTTGATGCTGGTATCTGCAAGTAGGATGATTATAGATATTTTGTTAATTCTGTGTTTCTCTAGGTCTGAATGCTGCTGCTTCTTTGCTCTGCTGGACAGAACACACCCATGTTTGGTGCAGCCCACTTTGTCCCCACTATAAACCCATTATCTGTGGCTCCATTGTTCACATTCTCTGTGGTCTGCAAACACTGTGTCAGGACATAACCAGCTGTCAAGCATAATATGCGTCCAAAACTGGTTACCTGAGAGATCTGCTGCTTTTGTTGGAGTGCTCCATAGATGCAGGGCAATGAGTTACTCACCAGCTGAGGAGCAAAGTCTGAGTGGTGAATCAAGAGGTTCTAACACCGACAATTAATTATGTGAATGTTAACACAATAGATTTTTACAGTTTTCAGAACTCTATGAAATCACATATCTATGCATTTCTTCAGAAGGGAATGATATTCTAATTCTAAAAGCAAGTATTTAAAAGTTAGAAATGTCCAGAAATAGTAGCCTTAAACAATTCAACCCCTTCTCTACATGTATTGAACTATGCTGCATCCAGTTAACTTGTTGAATGAATATAAATATATATTTATTTTTATAACACTCCCACCTTATATTTGATTTCCTACATTTTGGTCTGTTCACCCTCAACAGAAAATAAAAAAGTCTTTCAAGCTCAGTTTGCAACCTTCTGTTTGATAAATGAGTGTGTATTCTGTGATACCGGTGAACAATTATTTCCTTTCTCAACAAGCTAAGTTGCTGAGCAGTAATTGAGTGAATTTCTTTTCATGCATTTAAATAGATCTTGATGCTGATGCAATTTATGTTTATTTTCAATGTTTAATCATCCAAAACTATCATACATATCACAGTGATGCATTCAAGAATGGCACAGTAATGTAAACCAATGTGATCTATCACTGGGAACTTTCAGTTCCTTGCAGCTGTGATTTCATTTCATACTGATAAATGGCATCTTCATAATCTAATATTGGAACTGTAGTTATAGCTGTGACATTATCTGTTCTCCAGCATTCAGGGTAAGAAGAATCATGGTGCAAGACAGAAAAACAAGTATTTTTATTGAAAATTCCTCCAGAATAAGCTTCAAATAAATAATTTAATTTTCAAACAAGCAAATTTTCACCTTCCTTGTTATACAATTTTCCTCAACTAAGTTGCAGGCCCTGAGGCACAGCTTGGTTCTCAGCCCACCGAAGTCCCTGGCAACTTTAAAGCCTTTAGTAGAACTTCTGCTTAGAGTTATTCATTTGGTTAAGACTATTACTTAGCTGTGGGAAGCAAACAATCCACTTTGTATTGTCTCTTCCTGTAAATAAAATAATATGACTAAAAGAACTGCCATTTCAGTTAGTAGGCTTTTATTAGTAGTGAAACATTGTAATTTAATATTATCTACACAAAAGAACATCACAATTCCAATCCAGACATGAAGCCAGTTAATTGAATACTTATGCATTAAATGCTTTATGGAGGAACTGAGACTTCTTTATGAATGAAGACACTATAGAAAAAGGACAACATCACTACCTATCAGATTTTTATACCAAATAACACGGTATTTAAATGATAGAAAAATGATAAATTATCATAGCAGGATAATGACCAATTCTGATGCTTATATCTGGATAACAAGAACAAATACTGGGTGAAACTCTCATTGGGCTTCAGTCCTTTGAAGCTACAGTGACTTACAGTGTGGTAGGACAGGACGCCAGTTTCAGTCTCTTCCACTGATGTTATTTCACCCAAGAAGTTTTTGACCACTGCAGCAGACACTGAATCCATTCACACTACAGTTTAAAGTAAGTCAGAATCCAAATTCACTTATACTCCTTATATTGAAACAAACTAATGCTAAGTTGGGGTGAATCTGAGATGAACCTTGGGGAATGCTGCAGAAAACACAGGCTGGTGTTGAGACACGCATAAATGTCACTGATTATTTAAGTAGTTCACAGAAAGTGGAACATTTCAGAAAGGAAACTTTCCTTGGAGAGTTTTCTACCCTAAAGGCTAGACTACTCCAAAGCGGACACAGCTCCAAATTAAAGCTCTTTCTGTTTGATTGTACTGTGGGTTTAAACAAAGGTCATCTATTTTCTTACTGCCGGTTATGGGGTGTTCTGAGACAAAGTACTCTGAATCATGCAGCTTGATTTATTCCATTTAAAATACAGTATTTTAAGCAATTACTGAGATTGACAGCAAGACTCTATGCACATTATTCTATTTGCAGATGGCAGATGAGAGTTGGACCCCAGTGGATGTTCAGGTCCTTGTGCACTGGAGGAGGATTTCAAGAGGAGAAAGGTAGAATACGTTGCTTCTCCACAGCAGCCTAGAGAAAAGGGGGCAGTCTTGGAGAGGTGGGGGAACTATGGCTTCAAATGTCCCGAGGAAGGAATTGAACAAGCAAGTTCTCAGTGCACAGAAACGCTTTGACATGTTAGCAAAATGTGGACACTCTCACTACAGTAGTCCCTTTCTTCCAAAATGAAAATATTTAGAAAGTAAAAGTTGATTTAAAAATAATGTGGAACAATCTAAATCATGTCTTTTTAGAATATTTCACTTTTGTTAAAAGTTATATCGTATGGAATATCTTTGATGAAACTTACCTGAATGATCATTTTAACATACTTTTCCCCATAGACTAAATAATATAACATCCAGAGGAACTATTATAGGAAGAATTATACTGGGCACCCTGATGTAACATGGAGCACAGAGCATAGAGTTCTTCTTCTACAGGTTATGCTTCATGTGAGGTTCACTTTATTGAAATTACTACAGTAATACCTCATCCTGTTTTCAGAAGAAACAGTAGAGACTCTTTCCTTTCAGCTACAGTTTTTCATATTCAGTGGCCAAGATACTTGCGTAAGTGAGTTCCAGCAATTTAACACTGGAGTGTTTAACAGTCATGGGATTTTTTACACTCAGTTAAAATGTTTACTTTAAATACAGTTTTTTAACTTTTTAAATTGCGAATACATTTCACATTAGCTAGCATGATGGCCTATTAAGAATAGCCTCTGCCAGATTTAGTCTTGGTTTGTAGAGCTCAAACTTTCCCACACAGGTTAGTAAATGCACTTAATTACTGAATGACATGATTCTGGCTATTTCTGTTCTCCCAAACTGAGTGGTTCTTTAGTGCTTTGCATCAATAAAGAATTGAGAACATCAAAATAATCTCAAATTTGATCTCCATTCCCCAGAGATGAAACTTAAGAGGATGATCTGCAATGCCATCTCCAGTAATCTGCAATGCTCACCCTTTCAGTAAGCATTAAAATTATTAAATTATAATTTACCATATAAAATATTTTAAATACTTTCTTTTTTTTTTTCCAGCCTGTGGCTCTATGTAATGAATGGCTCCCTAAGCGATGAATGAAAATGTACTGCTTCTGCTGCACTCACTGAAGCTGAAGGAATTAACTCCATTTGTCTGCTCATCCCTAATTAAGTAATGTGCTAAAATACTACATTCCCATTAAAGAAAATGTATTATACTGTACTTATGGCAAAAGCACTTTCAACATGGTTCTACTTAATGAATGCACATGCATTGTCTTGATGAAGATCCCTGGATTTGAACCCAAAAGATTGGCTTGGCACTCGTTGTGTTCTGCACTCATTAGAAGGGGGAAGCAATTATGAAACTAAAAAGATTGTTTGTGGGTGGAAAATTTCCATCGTGAACAGCCTCAGGCAGAAAATGGTTGTATTTATCACACAGAACAATGGTGCAAGTTCTAGGTAGCAACTGCAGCCCGGATGGTGATGCAATACATTTCATGATTGTTTCTCCCAGAAACTGTGAGGGTGAGGGATAAAATCACATGCAATTCAGCGTGAACCTCTGGGCAATTTTTGAAACAGATTACATCTAAATAAGTTGCCTCAACAAGTCGGGATGAATTTTCAAAGTTTTTTTCTTCCTTTTTTTTTTTTATTTCCATTTTATTTCCTTAGCCATTCACGTAAGCCTTCACGTACACTTCCAGTACCTTTTTCTCAGCCAGGCCAAGAGTAATACAGTAAAAATTTCAGGAACATTGCAAATGTGTATTTTATTCATTCTTGTTTGACTTCACAGAGATGTGAAAATCTCAGTTTCCACTTACTTTTAACATGAAAGAGGGGTTTAGGGAAGTAGAATAGACAGTGAGAGGAAAAGTAGAGGAGAAGAGAGGGAAGAAAAAAAGAGTAGGAAAAATACATGTATAATGTCTTTCACAGAGAGGAAGAGAGAAAAAGAGACAGTCTGGTCTGTGAAAGGATTTAGTATGACCTTACAACAGAATAAGAAAAACATGTTTTACTTAGGTGAATGTACTGATAATGTGACTTCTTTCTGAGTTTAATGAGTGTCGTGAAAACCATGCTTTACAAGAAGGAAATTGTGTAAATCATGCATAATGAAGGTGCTATTTTAGATAGAGGACCATGAATTTTACAGAATTTGGATTCATATGGGTTCTGATTCCATAAAAGTTTTATATATGTGCTTATCTATGGTTGTCTACATATGTGCTTTTGTGGTTCATTGAAATAAAGGCTTTATTCACAGGATATAAAATTTAGAACACATGTAAATCTTTGCTACATGAAAGGTTTTAAACATGCAAAAAAGCAGCTGTAACTTTCAGCCTGCTTGACTAAAATGTAGCAATCCAAATGAAAACTTGCAAAAAAAAGGTACAAGAAAACAAAGCAAAACCCTCCAGCTTCACTAGCAAAGCTATTGATCTTCCCTCCTTACTGCATGGTTGAACAATTTTGGCCAAGTTTTGCACAATATCACTGAGCTCCTCTAGAGATAATATAATTCAGACCATCAATGGTTGCAATTAGCACATACTGGATGGCTAAAAATTAAGACAAGCTGCATCTTTTTCTCATGCTGGAGGAATGCATAGTAAAGGCTTGATAACATTACACAAGGGTACTATTTAAGTCCTTCCAAGAAAAAGCTTATTCCTGCAGTGCCCATAATTGACACCTCTAATTAATTATTATGGTTTTATATGGTGATGTAGAACAAAAAATATGACTATGCCATCTAAGAAATAAGCTGTGGTTCTTCTCATTGTTTGCCACTCTATTAGTTTATGAGCATTGATATAGCGGGTATTTTTCTTCAGGTAGAATGTCCAAACAATAAAAAAAAAAATCACATCGCCTCCATGGTCCTAAAGACAATGATGTATTTTTAATCTAAAAGACAAAAAAAAAAAAAGAAAAAAGAAAAAAATCAATGTTTCAAAATTTGTAACATTTTATCAAGCACCATAAAAATTAATAATATAGTTTCTCAACTGTATTTTTCACCTACACCAGTTTCTTGGAAAAATATATGTTCACTGGAGTTTATTGAAGAGTTTATTATGTGTTATTACTTTGGTTTTGTTAAAGCTATGCAGTATTTCTCAACAATCAATGATGTTTCCAAAGATAATTCCAAAACTCTTTCAAGCAGTTTAAATATATACATATCCCTGATTTCATCTCATGTCATTAAAAAGCCATGCTCTGGACATATTTAGTGATCTTTCTGAAGGAAATAGGCAACATATTTTCCACTTATTCTAATGGACATTGTTCCTGAATCCTTCAAGTGGCTTTGAAAATATAAAAACCTTTGTAGCTGATGTTTTATTTTATGGAAAGTGTTTACTCCTGAAGTATTCTTGTGAATAACTGATGTGTTAGTACATTAAAAGATGGTTGAGAAATAACAGAATATATACAGCATTTTGCCTTTTCAGAGATGAAATCTAAAATATTTAAATAAACTCCAAGAGCCATTATGATTGCTTGTAGTACACTGCATTTGAAGTGACAGCTGATTCCATTCTTGACAGACTAGAATGAGATGTGACTGAAATGTACCATGCTTTCAGATATGAAAGAAACTGTTGATCTCAAACTTACATTTTAATATGCAAAGTTCTGTGTAAATAACATTCTGTTGTGATCTCTGGGGCTGATGTTATGCTGTGTCTATATGTGGATATCTGGTTTTGTCACCAGCAAAGGTAGATTCTTGTCCTGGATTAAGCATTTTTCCCTTTAATGGACTTCTTAAAGAAATGCATTCTCCAAATTACTTATTTCCCAAAATATACGTATTTGTGAAGCAACTCCATCAATGCAGATAGGAAAAGCTGGCTATATGTCATGTCTAATTCACACACGATGCAGACTGCCTTATCCGGTATCAGACTGGAATACTTTACTGGGATACTTTAATTAGTTTATTTAGACAGTATATAATTACCTACATGTGTTTATAAGAGAACTGTGAAATGTATCAGCCAAAGATATTAACATTCCCTAAAGCTCAAAACACCAAACATATTAAAACATTAGTATTTGCACATATCAAAGCATTAGTATCTGAACATGCTGGTACTTTTTCAAATTGCCACTCACTTCTTTGAAAGAAAATGAGTAAGGTAATGGCAAATTGCCTTTAGCTGATGGAGAGAGTAATAGATCATAATATTATTACTTCAGCCAAATCTTTGAGGCTCAAAATTACAGGTCTCAGTAAAGAATTGTAATGTTTATCACTTTTCAGGATTTCTTGCCATATTCTTATTTAAAATCTAGAAGATACATATTTACACTGATTTGACTGAAAGGAAGCCTCTAATTTAACTTTAAAAATAATTTGAAAATTTCTTTAGGTTATCTTTACTCTTTAATTGGACAATTCATTTTGCAAATAAATGAAATACATGTTTACACCAGTATCTTGCACTGGACACTGTTTAAAGAGTGATTCTTGCTACTTATGGTAAAAAGATTGATTCTCGGTTAATGTTTGCTTGGTGCCATTCGATATAACAATTGTAAACAACTTTTTAACTCTTGTAAACCTAGTAGATTTTTTAAAGAAGTCTGTCTTAATAATTTCTGAAGTGTCTTTCAAAAACAGAATTCTGGCAAGCAAATCCTAAACATAATTCACAAAGCAAATGCAATTTTATAAAAATTTCTCATTAAATTCTGACAACCTGAGAAAGGAAGCAGAGACCCTTCTGCCATTTCAGAGGCAAATTCCATTTTCCCAGACCTCTCCTGAGCCATGACCAGGCCCATCAGCTCTGACCAGTTAACGCTAACTCATCACTAAAGGGTCGGCCACTGCTATGAAGGGGAGATTTCTCCTCAGGGTGGTTCAGAAAATGGAATCAACCCTTAGAAATTTGTTGTTTAATCTGTTCACTGAGGAGGAAGCTTGAAAAGTCTGTCTACTGCAAACACCCTTGTTTCCTTGAGCGGGTGTATTCCTGCAAGGCAGGGGTGACATCTACATGTTACGCATCAGGCTCACAGAAAGAGAAAAATAATTCTTTGAAGGGAAGAGCCAAAGATTTTGCTAAAAAAAACCAGCCCAGCAAGCAAATGTCCTTGAACACACATTTAGGAGCGCTTACATGATTTGGCACACTGACTGAAGTCAATTGAGATGTTTAGTCTGCAGCTGTTAAGAATATAGGCAGGATCATGCATGATTGCGAAAGAGTTTCGACTGACATCCGTTAAAGATGGAATATGTTACAGGCAACCACAAGCACACAGCAGGATTTCAGGTGTCTAAAAGCTCCCTCTTGCTTCATCAGAGCGGTACCTACTATGAAGAGTTACTGTCTAAAAGGCATTAGCTGTAGGATTAAAATTGCACAGGTTACGTGAATGTCTTTGAAAAAGCCTCTCTTTCATCTTTCAAAAGATAAATAAGGTGGTTATAGAAATTTATGCATTGAATATGATTGGGATTTATTCTCATTTTAATTTCCCACATTACACTTTTATTTTGGAAACATTCTAGAGAAAACCTGGAGTTTCTAGAATATTTGGGCTTACTTGGACAAATATATAAAGGAGGACGGAAATTTTGGAGAGTATTTTTTGCTGGGGCAGAACATTCTGGGCTTAAGTGAGATGAGACGGTATTATAAAACCAACTGTAAAAGCCTAGATTTCATATTTTGGTTTTTGGGAAAATAATCTGTTAAAGCTTCTGTTTCCATATGTAGTGCTACCTGTCTCAATGAAATTTTAATGAATATTTAAATGGAGGAAGAAATTATTGGGTTTCCATCCAAAACAATTCTGTCATTGAGTTTCTAATGGAACAAAATTATTTTATTAGTACATTTAATTAGAATTTATTCAGGGTATATTAGAATAATTGTTATAATAGTTCTCTTTCTTCAATGGCTCAGCTTTTTCATTAAAACTGTATGGCCTTGAAGTTAGAAAAAAGGAGAAAAGGGCTTTGCTTGGATTCAATGTTCAGTTTATTAATTCTTTTTACTAATTCAGGACTAATTCACTTTGACAGCTGATCACATACAAAACAAGACTTGTAGTACTAAGTAAATGATGTGAAGAGCCATTAAATATGCATTGACTTAGACACTGTCTGAGGGAAGAGCTTTCCAAAACAGTACACAAACATCTCAAAGAAATTTGATTCAAGTTTATCTTAAAAAATATAATAAACCTCAACTTTTCATTGCTATGGATAGGCTGGAGCACTAATTTGTATGCAGAGAGGAACCTAGAAGCTTTGAGAAAAATTGTGTATAACTAAGATTACTGCTGTTATAATTAAAATCTTTTCCAAAAGGATTATTACAGTTTACTTAAAGATATGTAAACATATCATAGGTTTTTTCCCCTTAAAAAAAAAAAAAAAAAGGGAGTCTATGTAAAGAGTGGAACACAAGGAATGCCTCTGTGTCTTGCTTGCTAAGCCATAGAGAATTTAAAAAAGTTGCATGTTAAAAGAGGCACTTACCATGCTCAAAGAGGTTCTATTTTCCTGGGCATGTCAATCATTTAGTCTATTTATTGGATGCTTCACTGAAAGACTATAATTTCAACCTTAAGCCTCAGAGAACTTCTTTAAATGGTTTCTCTATCCATTTTCTGGCTGATCTGAATACTTAGAAATCATCAAACTGCATGGATTTAATTACTATTTAAACTCTTTTTTTTTTTTTTTTTCATAACAGCCCAAAATGTTACTTACTCAAATCTTGCAGAACAATTGCATTACTAGAGTGGAAAAGAGGGTGGCATGAAACCAAGGCTCTTGCTTCTCAAAATTATTTCAAGATTTAATTCAGTTTAACTACAAAATTTTTTGTTGTTTATACAGATGCATTCTGCCTGAAACTGGCTTTGTAAAGCATGGGATATTGCCTATGGTTTAGCTGTGTCACAGGGCAGCCAAGGCTCTTGTATGAGGTTTACAGATTCTAAGTTGAAGACAGTGCTGCATAAAAAGAAAATAGACCTGGGTTTGACTACTAGGGATATGATATATATTTTTTTTAAATGTATCTTAAGGTAATATAGCAAGATAACCTGAACACAAACTGGAATACAAGAAATTCCACCTCAACATAAGGAAAAACTTCTTTACTTTGAGGGTGGCAGAGCCCTGGAACAGGCTACCCAGAGAGTTTCTGGAGTCTCCTTCTCTGGAGATACTCAAAACCCACCTGGATGAGTTCCTGCCTAACCTGCTGTAGGTGAACCTGCTTTGGCAGAGGGGTTGGACTAGATGATCTCTGAAGGTCCCTTCCAACCCCTACCACTCTGTGATTCTGTGGAATTAAAATAAAATCCCAAATAAACCTTTATGGAATGAGAATTAATACTCCAAAGTAGCTTTGGACAGATTTTTAGTTGCAAAGCATTAACTGCAAAGAATACAGATTCATTGACGTGTGCATGCCTTTTACAGTCAAATGGAACAACTGGCAGTGCTGGGACAAAGCAAGCCAGGCATCCTCTAGATGCTGTACTCATCGTGGCTACCATGTTGTTGGATGAATGTAATTTAGCTCCTACATGGAGCCATCCTTCTACTGCAGCACAGAATATGGACCATATCAAGGTATGTGTTTTATTACTTTTCTTTGAGAAAAAAAAAAATAATTAGGATATTCAGTGTTGTAAAGAAATACTAAGAATGCAAAATGAACACGGAAAAGACCAGAAAACTAACACCACTCTTCTCCTACCAGATCTATCAGTTGTACCACCATAGCCGTTTTTCCACAGGACTGCGTTCCTTGTCCTGCATGAACAAATTCATGTAGTCATGAAACAGGCACCTTGTGGGTAAAACAAAACATAACCATATTGACAGTGACAACGCATATGGAGCATAGATATGCTCCAGGGAGCCTGGAACTCACTCACGCTGGTGCAAGATTTCCAGGTGGATGTTCGAGTCAATGCTGACTACTTTGCTGTGCTGAAAAACCCAAACTGAGCTCCTTTTTGACCTTGACTAGGATGCCCGAACTTGATCTAGGTAGTTTCCTGAGTAGTTCCACATTACACTCAAGTGCAGAAATGGCTACACTAGACATTCAAGAGACATGTGCAAAACAATTAATTTTGGCATTCCATGATTCATTAATGTTTTATGCTGCACTGTGACTACATTTAACAGAAATACAGCTACCTGTCATTCAAAAGCATGACTGCACCTTGCCTGGGCTTATCTAAGCAAGTTTTAATCATTGTGATTGAATATGGCATGCCATGTAGTCATGGAAGAATGTGTTCCAACAAAGGCTAACTTCTAAACTTGTTTTTGACTGAGCCAGGTTTTCCAGGGCATCCAGCTCTGTGCATTCACAGACTGTTTGCTACTGACACTGGTGAAAGCTGGTTCAAAGAAAGGCATTGTCAGCCTGAACTTTGAAGGTATATTCTGAATTTTGTGAATGAAAAAAAAAAAAAAAAAAAGATGGTTTCACAGCATATCTTTAAAAATTAAGTAAATGAGGTGAGAAATTCTGTCAGATGGTCCTTGAGCTGCAATATCAGAACATCATAATAGGTATTTTCTATCATCTGAAAAATCCTAAATACAATACCAATACGATATAATACAATACCAATGCGAGAAGAAAGCGATTTTGGACAGTGTTAGGAAAATGCTCAAAGATATATCTGGTTACATTCTGGTTTTAGACTTTATCAGAGACAGGTGCTAAGTGTTAATAGTGATACCTATTACTTTACTTACATCTGTTGGTTGACTCTTTTTTATTTAAAGGGATTGGCTGCTTTTTTATATAGTTGTATATGGAATTCCTCCCTGCCGTATGGTCTTTACCCACATGCTACAGATACTCAAACACACACACCCAGATGATGCAAATATGAGAGCTGAATTTGTTGTTTTCAAAATCAATGGCAAAGATAACTGGTGACAAACAAAAGAAATTGCCAGCCTATCCTTAAATGGTGATAATCTCAGAAATATGGAAACATTTAGTAGTTTCATAATGAAAGAAATAAGGATTTTATGCTTCTGCCTTTGGTTAGCAGAACCACCCATTTCATGTCTGTAATGTGACCCAGTAATTATCCTAAAAGTTTCCAGTTGTGATCTAAAACATTTGTGGGTAGCAAGTTTTAAAAATTAAATCTACAGCAAATGCCACACATTGGAAAGACAAAAACAGCTAAATTTGAACCACATTTATTCAGATGTTTCTGCTGATGTGTGGTGTGTAATGAGCCCCATAAATCTGCGCAGTGATAGTGTTACATTAAGGAATATTGTTTCTTATATGCAGAAAGTAACATGAGCCTATATCCATACTTATAATCTCAGTTGGTTAGTCACAGTAAACTGCATTAAAAAAGCTATTCTCCCCTCCCACTAAGGAAGCAAACCCTGTGTCCTTATTCAGACAAATCATCTACATCTACTGGAATTCAGGACATAGATCTTGGAGGAAGACCTGGGTTTTGCTCCAGATCCACCACAGACTTCCTGTGTGACCTTAGGCAAATTATTTAATCTGTCTGCAATCAGTGTCATTATCGCTGTTTTATAAACATATTCAGTTCCTCATCTGTAAATAAGGATAAGACCACTCTTCTTTGCCCTTTATCGTTACAACACCTACACCGAAAAAATGTGAGGTCTATGGCAATGGAGTCAGCACTTAAATACATAGAAGCACTTCTTTAAGGTCTATTGATTTTATACTGCATAAGAATATGATTAAAACTGGGAAAGATAACTTTTTAAGACTGAGATCTTATACATGTATATATGTTATCTATAATAACAGAAGCTATACATCAGCATACATGTAAAGTTACATGACTATGTAAACACACATATTATTACATACATTCTGTTGAAAATGAAAAGCTACAGCTGATGCAGTGATCTGTGAAATAAACTGAAGGAGTTTCAGGATTGCATCCAGTTGCTCTATTTTAGGTACTAAAACCATCTACTCCCCACACTAGCCATTCTAGACTCCTTATTATCATTGAAGAGAAAGATGTGAGTCTAAAGAACAAGCATCCTGGTCTCAATGTAGGTATTTAAGGTAGGAACAGATGAATTTCCCAGTAGCGGTGTAATTAATTTTAACTTAGAAGTCTAATTTTTGGACTTACAAAATAAGGTAAGATTAACTCACTCATGAAGTGACTTTTCAATGGGAGTGTTACAGATTTACTTTCAAAGGCCCCAGTCAGAATACACTCCAATAAGCATGTGCAGGACTCACTGAAGTTTAAAAAATATCCCGAAGCAGTATCATTTTTTCCCTGTTTTTTCAGCCACAGTTGCAAACTAGACTGACAAATACACATGGAGCCAGATGAATTGCACAAGGATCGAAGTCCTTTTCAACTGTTACACTGCATGATCTCTGTAGAGATATCCTGGCTCTTTAGAAATAATACACCATAAGCAGTTTCATAAAATAGGTGTGTCAATTTGCTGGCTTTGCCACTGCTTTATACATAGTTTGGCACACCTCTAATCTAGAGATCTTTCTAAAGCATCTATTCAACTCTCCTACTCTACTGATGTGTGTAATGGAAAAAGAACTGAAAGGCAAGCAAAAACATTCACTCAGCTATTTAGTACAAGGATGTCAATGAATTAAAGAAATTCTTTAATGACACTACCCAGTTTATTACTAATTGATATGTGTCTGGAAAGCCAGTGACCTCTGAATACCTCTGAAGTAATAGCCCCACCTTGAGCATCTGACAAGGAATCACAGTAGAAATCTGAGTCGTTGAACAAATCTTCCTGAGACGATCACCTGGGTTAGCAGTCATCAGGTTCCAATTGCGGCAAAACTACATTGTCTCTCATCTGTCAGATAGCTTTTCCTATGGGGAAAAGTCTATGTCAAGTTACCTACAGACACTAAAATATCAGATAAGAAAGGTATGACATTTCTTTTAATCTCATTTTTTTAATTATATTTTATTTTATTTTAAGTTACATAACTTGCTTTAAGAAATAGGGTTATGCAGGTGATTTGCAATGTTTGCACGAAACTCTTGCTTAGTGTTCTGAGGTATGGTCTTTATAATGATATTTCCAACCATCTGTTTTACTGACATAGGTGGAACATATGGGTTTTTTGATATCAGGATGGGTGCATTTACTTGGCCTAATGAGACTTGTAGCTGTTTGCAGTGGTCCCAAAATTGACTTTGTAGTACTATGAGCAAGAACTTAAAAGGAAAAAGGCAAGGGGAAGGTCAGATTCAGTATCTTTCAAGTAAAAAGAGATTGTTAAATTAACTTAGAAAAAGACTTTTTTTAGGAGGTAATGCTGAAGGATCTTGGAAATAGATTTATACTTAATTTCTTATGCTACAACTTAGCTGTCTTGCATCTTCAATTCAATAAAACAAAGACATAAGTACATCCATTCACAATTATGTTTATTATTGCTACCTTGGTGGATTGAGTTCATTCATACTTGGAATTTGCATAAGGATTCAACCGTATCTGCTAACAAAAAGATACCACATTAACCAGAGAAAATGCCAACACACATATTTATCCATTTTTCTGTGTACTGATTTACAAGAGACAATTTGTATCCATTTTCACACACTATTTTTAGAAACATTCTTCCACTGATTTACCATTGTGTGATTTTTTTTATTTTTATTTTTTTTAATTTTGCTCCCTTTGGTAAACATTTCTGAGAAATAATTAGAGGAGTAAGAGCTTAAAAAACTCTGCCTGGCAAGCAAACTCATCCCCAGTTCCTTCTAAGGCAGACAAGATATCCAACTCAAGGCAAACCTGATTAGTATGTATGTGGATTTTAGCAGTAAGAAGGGAAAGGGAAAGCTGCTGAATTAATTGAAACAAACAAATCTTTGTGAGACCTGTCTCAGGAAAAGTCTGAGTCAGCATGTAATTTTTTGTGTTGGGCACAAACAGGGACATTATGCAAGATGGGAGGAAGGGATTTGGGGGTTTTCTTTTGTGTTCATTTTCTCCTCTGATACAAGACTTTGCTAATATTTTAAGTCTTCATCCTGTAAGGTGTTCTACTCGAACACTTGAAGCAAATAAGACTCCAGACAGATACTTATCGTTTACATGCAAAAACAGATGCTAAATTCAATGTTTTGTATTTGTGGCTCAAGGTTCTTTTGTAACCACACACGTAGTGCATCCCTAAAGACAGAGATTGTTTTGTCCTATGTATGCATTCAGAAACTCTCATGGTGTGACCTCCATTTTGTCTACATAATTTTGGGAGAAAGTTCCTTATGGAAGTGAAGTATATTCTAATAGTCCCCAAATTTGAAAAATTTTGGATTCCATCCCTTATTTGGAGATGTAAACCAATGTATACCAAAATTCACCAGAGATGCAGACTTTTATATGGCAAATTTGAACTTCCCAACAGTTTTTGTTTGGGTGGTTTTTTCCCCCTGAGTTTTTTTTCCATTTTTCATGGACCTGTTTTCAAGGTTCCCCTATGAACTTTCAGGAATACAGAACAGAAAGCAGGGTTTAACTGTATTTATAGTTGGATTAAAACATGGTTCTGGTATGTTTCTTTTTAAGACAGGTAGCTAGCACCTGAAATAAATTTTCCAGAAAATAGCAGTAATTTTAAGCGACTATATAAGTAAAATCACATTTGAGAATATAGCCAAAATATAGAAACTTGGCAAGATTCTCTAAGTTTGTTTCTGATCTGCAACAAGAAAAGATACAAATAAAAATGCTTTAATTCTTTAAGAAAAAAAACCCAAATTCCTAGCGGACATTGATGCTCAAGTGCATTTAACTCCTCATTTGATTTGAAGGGGGCTCGTGATCTTCAAATATGAACACTGACGAAAGGATGTGTAAGTTGGTTGGGTTCCAAGAACAACAAATAAAATTGTGTGATAGCATCCTGAATGTTGAAAAAGTAACACAAATTACTGAAATGCTTATGATTTATTTCATTAGAGGTTTTTCAGGATATGTTAAATATGCATGTAAAGGATGCTCAAGTACAGTTGATTCGTCCTTTGAGCAGGGTCAGCGTGACATGTTTTCTTAGAGGTCTTGCCATCCCCCTCTGTTTTCTCTCTTTGCATGTTTTATGCTAAACTTTACCTGTCTGTGGCGTCTCAGTGGAATAAAGTCACATGGATTGAGTTGAACACATAAATAGTTGTTTGCAGGTGAACTAGGAAAAGTATGCATGAAGGTATTCAAATATAGAGAGGGAGCTAGAGGTGAATGAAGACATAATTATTCCTCTGCTTCTCCTCTGTGACTTTAAAAAGAAGGAATTTTCTTTACAATTTCAAAAAGAGGTCTTTGGGTTGAAACTAAACTTGAATATTTTCAGCCTAAACAGTAACATTCGGGAGTGTTACGAGGAACTGAAAGAAAAGCCCATTGAGATGGTCTGAGCATTGGTATTTCTTGCTGCGTTCTATAATTATGATGGCTCCTTTGCCCGTCTCTTTTTTGAATTAAAAAGTTCTCTCATGAGCCATTTGAATGATACTGAAAACCACAGACAAGCAGTTCAGGAAACTGCTGTAAATATAAGCTTTATTTTTTTTTCTAGTAAAGTTGTAAATATTTTGTTCTATGTATAGAGAACATCTTAATTGCATAGCTACATGAAAGATCAGACTTGCTAAGAAGAGCTATTCTAGTATATAATAAGGGAGTTTAAATACAGACACATATACAAAAATTATATAACTACTACATTATATATAGCTTGTCGCAAAAGACTTATTTTAGACTTCTTGGGGTGAGTCAGTTACTTTAGGCTTGGGGGTTTTTGTGTGTGTGCACACACATGTGGAAGAGAAAGTTGATTTAGACACTGTGAAAAGTTTGTTAGCAGCTATGAACTGGATTCTGGAAAATATTAATTAATGTTTATTGCAGCATCAGGACTAAAAAAGCTTTCATAAACTGAATGCACCTACTTTACCAGGACAACACTGCCTCACAAATAAAAGAATGGTTTTGAAATATACAGTCACAGAACTGAAGAACAGTAAAACTGTTTGGCTTGGAAGGAACATTTAAAGGTCACTAGTCCAAGGCCCTCGCCATGGGCACAGATATCTTTCACTTGATCAGGTTGCTCAAAACCCTATCAAACCTGACCTTGAACACTTCCAGGGATAAGGCATCCACAACTTCTCTGGGTAACCTATTCCAGCATCTCACCACCCTCATCATAAAAATTTTCTGCTTTATGTCCCATCTAAATCTACCCTCTTTCACTTTAAAACCATTGTTCCTTGTCCTGTCACTATGGGCCTTGATAAAAAGTCTCTCTCCATCTTTCTTAGAAGCATCCTTTATATATTTAAAGGCCTGTCCTGGTTTGAGGTAAAACAGAACCAATTTTTGGTCAGTAACTTCACTTCTTAGCTGGGCCTCTCTAACAACTGAAATTAACAGCACATTGTGCAGACAATGTTCACTCTCTCAGGGTGATAAGACCAATGTTTATAGCTGCTGCCCAGCCATGGTATGCAGAGAGGACCTTGCTTATACTTATTGCTATAACACCCAAGGCCAACCAACTTTGTTATTTGCCCCGTTGGAGGGTCGGAAGCGGAAAAGCATAGTGGGGTCCCACCTGCAAGGAGGAGCGAACAGGACAGGTGACCCAAAACTGACCAACGAGGGTATTCCATCCCATCTGCCTCATGCTCAGTATAAAGGCTGAGGGATCGAAAGGTCAGCTCTCTTCCTGCAATGGCCGACGTCTGAGGAGGACTCTTTTCGTCTGCCTGCGATCCCGATCCTGAATGCAGATCCGGAATCCAGTTCCCGTCCGTCACTGAGTCCAGCCTGGGACTGCCCCAGTGCCAGCCGGTGTCGTGATTGTCATCTCGGGAGCTTGATACGGTTTTGTATATATTTCTTTTTTTTTTTTATGTTATTTTATTTTATTATTAATATTTCATTAAAGTAGTTTAGTTCCTTCTAAACTCGTAAGTCTCTTTTTCCTCCTCTGCCTCTCTCTCTGAAGAGGGGTAGAGGAGAGCATCTGTCGGTCCCATCTGGGGTCCTTCAGGTCCCCAGTAGCCGATTTGGCCTAAACCACGACAAGGCCGCAACAAGGTCTCCCCAGAGCTGCCTTCTCTTCTCCAGACTGAAGAATCCCAACTCTTGACTTTTCTTCATAGAAGAGGTGTTTCAATAGAGTAGAATATCTTCGACTGGATTTAACTTATGTGTCTGCTGAAGAACAGCATAGTCCTTACACTTCTAGCCTGACTTCCACATGGGGAAACACTTGGCTTTTATGTTTTATATAGGATCTACTCACTGAGAGCCCTCTCCTAACTGAAACGTAGAGAAAAGTCTGGTGTGGCTTGTGGGAGAGCAACTATGAAGAAGAGTTTTCACTTCATGCATGTGATCAGACCTTTACCTAAAACCTGTTGAGGAATTTGCTATTAAATCATAAACTATAGAATGAATAAATCTAGTTCATTTATTTACATATGGGATAAGTTGAAAGATGTGATGCGAGTGGTGTGACTCTGGGGAATGTGTCCTTACTTCTGTCACTAATATCTGCACGTTTCCTAAGAAAACTGAACTCACTCACACAAATTTGCACTTAACTGGGTTTTTTTAAATGGTTTTTAAACTATTTCCTTTTTTTTTTCTTTTTTTTTTTTTTTGATGCAGCACTCATTCAAAAAGAAAAAAATGTCAGTGTGGAAAATATTTTTTTTGGATACCAACAGATAAGAGTTAATGAAGCTTCAAGTGGTTGACAGCATGCAGACCTTACCTAATTCCATCCTACATCTTACTAATTCCCCACAGGTTCGGGCAGGCAGATGCAAGAGCCTTAGACAATACCATTAAAAAGGAGGAGTAACTTGCTGAGACTAGTATTGCCAGATTTCAGAGCCTAAAGCTATTGGAACAAGCAAGTAAAACAAGGTGTCTGAAACCTGTAGCATCCGGGACACTTGAAGAATGCTGAACACTGAACGGTGAATGTTGAAGAACGTAGTGGAAATATGATAGTTTACTATTCCTTTGTAAGGATGTCCTTTGTACTATGAATGATTTTTCTTCTCAAATATTCTTTCAAATACTAAGGGAGACAAACCCTTCAAGGAAGTGACAAAAAATGAGCTACAGCAAATGAAGTTATTCAGAGCGTGAAATTCTTCTCCAACTACACATGATTTTTCAGTGGCACCTGCTATTTTAGTGTCTCTCATTAGTGATCCAAGTTTGAAACATTTTGCCATCAAATTCAGGAGGTGAGTTATCTCCAAATGAGCTCCTCTTTCATGTAACCTGAATGTTTGTTACTCTTGTTCTGATTCCCTTGGATTTCAGTTATTTGGTTTATCTTCCTTGTTGTAAAGCGCATACTGCCCAGTGAGCACAGGAAACACAACAACTTGACCAGAATACATATTTCACATATTTCTGCAGTAATGATTTTTTTTTTTCTGTTTGTGTGCCCCTTTGCACGTTTCAAAAGCAATCCCTGGCAAGAAAAATCCTACCAAGAAATTCTCTAGGGAACTTTCAAAGTGAAAACACAAGACATCTTTGTATGTGCACTCAAAGCCAAGTTGGCCTTGCAAGGGCCCAGGAGATAAGGTGTCAGATCACTGACTCTATTATTACAGTAGGATGTACTTTTGGCCAAGGCAGTGTGTGGTGCACATTGGACTCAAGATTCTCTGACCCTGTGACAGAAGCATGCTTTTGTCATTATTCAACACAAACAACTGCCTGGCAGCTAGCTGAGGACAAAAGGGAGGAAAAGAGTCAGGTAACTTGTACGTACTGTCAATAGGCAGCTGTAAAGCTGGGTATGCTCAAAGCTGCTGCTATTTCAGACATTCTGACAGAATATTCGGGTTGTATTTGCAGAAAGCCTGAAGCTTGACCTCCATTTGCGTGCACAGATGAACTGACAAAATGAGTAATGGATACAACCATGAGCACGTGCATCTTTGATTAACTAAAATTAAGATGTAGGAACAAAGGTACAAGGGCAAAAGTTTTAGGTACAGTAACAGAAGTGCTAAAAAGAGATAGGGCATCTGAAAGTACTATTTTCTTTCCAAATTCAAAATAGACAGAAAACTAATACAGTGAAGAAGATATTTTTTCCACTGATGCCAGCATCCAGTTTTCTTCAAAATGGAAAGGATTTCATTACAACATTTTAAAAATAGGACTGGAAATGGTGTGCAGTGTTACGTCAAGGGTCCATGTATTAGTTACACAACACACTTGTTCTTCCAGCGTGAGGTTGTGTCTGCTGCCCATGGATGAGTTGTATAACAATGTACAAATCTTGGCCATCCTAGCTCAGGTTGTGGTGTGCGGGTTCATGTGTTGAATTCCAAGAGGCCAAAATTAACCTTAAGTTTTTTCAAGCTTTTAAACCCTTTTCACTTGTTAATAATGTGTATATAAATTGTTATGTACATTCACAGTTTCTCTGGGGCATTATTTCTACTTGCAAGACAAACTTCAGAAAAACTAGATTTAGGAAAGCCTCCATATGAGAGGTTTAGTACTTCCCACATTTGTGGATTTCAGAAATATTCATTAAGATAAAGTAGGCACTATGTGGTTTACTTTTTGCCTTTTAAAATATGGTTATTTTTACAATTGAAAATAATAAACACTTTTCTTATTATTATTTCTTTTGTTTTTCCAGTTTCTTCGGTATATTTTTGACAGGTGTTCTGACTAGCAGTTTGAATGTATTAATGCCATTGAATAAAAATATCTTAAAGGCTGGGAATTTTTTTTATTTGACTCCTACCAGTAAAGATGTTTTAGAGAATGTACAGTTACCCTGTAGTACTTGAGCCTGAGGCTTATGATGTAAGTAGCTGAGTTTGTGTGTGCTACGTCAAAAGAACAACTTGTTAGAAGAAGGAGAAGAGATTGCTTTGAGCATGGGAAGAAATAGGGTATGGGGGAAAACCCACAAAAAAAAAGCAAGTGTGAAAAAAGCATATGAAAGGAAAGTTTCAGCTGGGAATCATGAGCTGAAGAAAGAAAGCTGAGAGAGAAAAAAAGTGAGAACAATACTTTAGTGGAAGGCTAGGCTGCACTTGAAAGGTGAGGTGGAGAAGTCTGAATTCATTGTAGAAGAAGCAATGAAGCTAGTGAAATATTGTGAGGACTGTTAGATGTCATTAATCTTCTTCTTTCTATAATGAAGCAGAATAAAAAAAAAAAAAAAAACAACCAACCCCAACCTCAGAAAGTGCAAACAGTTTAAACAACTCTCTCAGACTGGATAAAAATAGCTGATGGCAAAGAAAGAAGTAACAATCTTCCTGACTCTATTAAAATATGTGTCCACATTGAGCAGCGACTGGCTGCACTCAACTCTACAATTTCCAAGTTAAGAAATTTGGTTACACCAGCAGTTTTGAGAGTAACACATTGCAGTTGGTTTATTTGATTTTATTTTAAAAGTGTGCTACTCTCTCTGTCATACTACTCATGTTAAATAAGGTATGCCCAGCACGAGCAAATGCTCTTTATCACCAAGGGGACAGGTGTCCCAAATCAAAACATAAATCAATGCTGAAGCAAAAAGAAAGGAGATTACATTAGTTACCCATAAAGCAACCAGGAATTGTGGCAGATTTAGGTCCTGTTCAAAGAGTTCATTCCACACAAACAGATCTCTGCAGATACAGGCAACGTCACCAGCTTCAAAGGTGTTTTACATACAGGGCTGCCTACAGTAACATGGCACAGAATCAGGGATTTAAAAGCTACTCTTGTGTGTTGAAGCAATCCTAGCCATTTGCCAACCAAAATTGCACTTAAAAGTCTGAAAAACACAACCTTCACATATCCAGTTCTGTCTTTACCACTGAATATTCAAAATACTTTCTTTTCTCATTGTATGCTTTCTACAATGAAACAACAGGATCTGTGGATGAGAGGAGGGTTGTTCTTTAGAAGGGCTTTTGATGCTGTCTCACAGTATTCTTATATCCAAGTTAGAAGGTTACAGATGGGATGGGTGAACAACCAGGCTGGTAAAAAAAACCACACAGCTGGATAAATAGGCTCACAAAGCAGTTGTTAACAGATCATGTAATCCAGCTAGAGAATGGTAATAAGTGGAGTATTTCAGGGGTCTATTACTGGGCCTGTCCTTGTTTAATATGCTTACCCATGACCTGGAGGAGGCACTGGAGTGCACTCTTGCAAGTTTGCAGATGACAACAAACTGGTAGGAACAGCTGATATGCTCGAAGACAGGGTTGGCATCCAGACGGACCTAGACCTGCTGGAGAAATGGGTCAAGAGGAACCTTATGAAATTCAGCAAGGCCAAAGCAAATCTCTGTACATGGAGGAAATAATATAGGGTGGGGATTGACTGGTTGGGGAGCAGGTCTGCAGAAAAGACCCTGTAGGCCCTGGTAGGCAGTGAGATGAGTATGAGCCACCACTGCCTTGGAAGAAGAGAGGGACAACAGACTGCTGTGTGGCATTAGCAGAGGTAGAACCAGCACACTGAGGGAAGCGATCATCCACCTCAACACTCCTTAGACCACAGCTAGAGCACTGTGCTCAGTTTTGGGTCCCCCAGAACAAAACAGATATGGATAAACTGGAAGTTCAGCACAGAGCAACCATGAAGGCTAGAGGCTGGAGCACTCTCCTTGTGAGGAGACATTGAGGGAGAAAGGCTTGTTCAGCTTGGAGCAGGGGTGGCTTCGAGCAAACCAAGCAGCTGCCCCCTAGCATCTATGAAGGGAGCATTCAGAAGACAGCGCCAGGCTCTTCATAAACATGCATGGTGGGAGAACAAGAAGCAACAGGCATGGACTGAACCAGGAGAGGTTCTGACTGTTTATAAGGAAAAGCCTGTATAAATAAAAGGAACATTTTTAACAGAATTAGGAAATTGACAGTAATGTGGATGAAGGACTTCTGTGACTAACTATTCTTTACACCCTCCCAAGAAAATTAACCCCTGGGCTCTTAGAAATGAAAAAGGCTTATAGAAACCAAAGCTATGAAGTCAACTTCAAATTAAATCTCTGGGGATAACAGTACCATGTAGAGTAACTTCAATTAATAAACCAGTAAGCAAAGTAATGGAGTCAAATATGTAATAGTCACTCAGGAAAAATATTAGAAGGTATGGTGGAGAACAGACTATTAGTTATTGTATATCATCTAAGAACATAGCTAGTTTATATTAACAGCATCGCATATATATCAATATGATGCAAATAGAGTTAATCGATCAGCAGCTGGGTCACATGCTGCATTTATATACATGGCTGATGACCTTATAGATTTTTTTATGGTTGGGATCATCTGTTTCTCTTTCAAAGCACTGTCACAGCAATCTGTTTAAAGCCCCAGCACAAACATTGTTCTTTATCACACAATAAATTGCTTTAGTGGATCAGATACAAAAAGCAGTGAGAGACATATTTAATGAAGTATAAGGAAGGAGATTGATAATGAGGAGAGAAATATTCATTCCCAGCATATAAGTGGGTATTTAATAACCCTTTTTTAGGAGGTATTTTGTATTGTCATACCAAAACTATACACTTGAGACATGCTGACTTCAATTCCTTGCTAAAGCAGTGCCCATTTGTATTTTTCTGATTGCTTGCAAATCATGCATACAGTTCCAAAGCATGCAGATGCATCATTAATTATTTCTGATAATGTAGAAAAGCTCAACTTTTCCAGGTATTTTCCAAATACCTGACGTGGCAGATTCCCAGAAGCTAAGAGCTTCAAATAGACAAAACAGATTATGAAGGGAAATAGGAGGGAAGAGAGTCACTGAGGGAAAAGGTGGAAAAATAGGCAGGCAGCCTGTTATTCCAATTATTTCCTCTACCCTGCAGTTTGTTTTATCAATCTAAATTGACTCATTTTTAAAAAAGAAAAATAATAAAACAAGATCCCTTTCCTAAGAAGTTTCCAGCAAATTTGTTTTTAACAGGATAAGATATGCAGCAAAAAAATTACACAGCTTCCCAGTTCAAAGATTTGTAAGTATTTTTGTTTGGGTTGTTGTGGGGCTTTTTTCCTCTGTTTTATGCATAGCTTTCTGCAGAGAGGTTATGTACAGCATATGTTTCTGCACTTCTAGAAGTAAAAGAATTTTTTAAAAAGGAGGGAAAATATGATGGTTGAGTCTGGGTTTCAATAAAGGAGGTGTGGAGGTTGTAGAGGGACACTAGGAGATGCAGTATAACCAGATACTTCTAAATGTCTTCTGCAGCACATCATAAGCTGCAACACACTTCAGATAATTAGTGAGAGCCATCGTTATGCAGAAAGTGTTGCAAGACCAAAACAACTTGGCCAGGAAGTTACCAGACAAGAAGCAAAAAAAAGCTTACTTGGAACAAAGGCTGCATTACTTGAAAAGGATGCATTGGTAACTAACTCAGAGCCAAGAAACAAAACTCAGATATTCTCAAATGAGGTTTTAACAAATAGATGAAAATACAAAGTGGGGATCAACTGTCTATGGCAGATATTCTAAAGTCTCTGACTGGATGGAATAAATTAGTTTGAGTGGGGAAGAACCTACAGAAACAAGGTCCTGGGCAAGGCACAGCTGTGTTAATGCACTGCCCTTCAGGGCCTGTGAAACAACCAAACTTCAGGCTCCTTTACAGTGAAACTTAAGGTCTGGAAAAATCTCATATTAGCACTAGTTCTGCCTATTTTTTGTACATGTTCAGTTAACTTAATTCATCCTTTAACTGAGGAAATAGTATTTCTTTATATTTGTGCTTTGAAACACCAGTCTAAGCCTAATTAGTTATTTACTCACTTTGGGCTCACCTTATTGAAGAACCAGCTGGCAAAACAGACTGAACACCTAGGTTGTGGCTGGCCTCACTGATGAGCAGCAGCTTCCTTTGGTCAATGCCACTGGACTTTAAAAAGAGTAAAAAAGAAGATGCTGGGAACTACCAACCAGTCAGCCTTACCTCCATGCCTGATAAGATCATGGAACAGAATTTCCTGGAAGATATGTCAAAACACACAGAAGACAGGGAGGTGATTAAAGACAGCTAACATGACTTCACCAAGGGCAAACCATGCCTGACTAATCTAGTGGCCTTCTACCAGTGAGTGCATCAGTGGACAAAGGAACAGCTACAGATGTCACTTACCTAGACTTCTGTAAGGCCGTTGATATGGTCCCCCACAACATTCTTACCTCTAAATTAGAGAGATATGGGTTTGAAAGATGGACTGTTGGATGGGTAAGGAAATGGCTGGATGGCATGTCCAAAGAATGATAGTCAATGGCTGAATGTCCAAGTGGAAACTAGTAACGAGTTGTGTGCCTCAAGGGCCCATAGTGGGACCAGTACTATTTAATAACTTCATCAATGACATAGACAGTGGGATTGAGTACACCTTAAGTGAGTTTGCAGGTGACACCTGCTGAGTGATGGAGTCAATTCACTTGAGGGAAGGGATGCCATCCAGAGGGACCTTGACAGGCTTGAGGAGTAAGCCCATGTGAACTTCATGGAGTTCAAGGTGCAAAGTCCTGCACCTGGATCGGGGCAATCCCCAATATCAATACAGATTGGGGGATGAATGGATTGAAAGCATCCCTGAGGAGAAGGACCTGAGGATACTGATAAATGAACAATTGGACATAAGCCAGCAGTGTGGGTTTGCAGCACAGAAAGCCAACCATATTCTGGGCTGCATAAAAAGAAGCGTGGGGAGCAGATTGAGGAAGGTGATTCTGTCCCTCTACTCCACTCTCGTGAGACCCCACCTGGAGTACTGCATCCAGTTCTGGAGTCCTCAGTATAAGGAAAGCATGGTTGTGTAAGAGCAGCTCCAGAGGAGGGCCACAAAAATGATCGGGGGAATGGAACACCTCTTCTGTAAAGAAAGGTCAAGAGACTTGGAGTTGTTCAGTATGGAGAAGAGAAGATGGCTCCAGGGAGATCTTATAGCAGTTTTTAAATATATAAAGGAGGGTTATAAGAAACATGGAGAGAGACTTTTTACCAAGGCCCATAGTGACAGGACAAGGGACAAAGGTTTTAATGTGAAAGAGGGCATATTTAGATGGGACATAAGGAAGAAATTTTTTATGATGAGGGTGGTGAGATGCTGGAACAGGTTACCCAGAGAAGTTGTGGATGCCCCATCCCTGGAAGTGTTCCAAGTCAAGTTGGACAAGACTTTGAGCAACCTGATCAAGTGAAAGATGCCCATGCCCATGGCAAAGGTGTTGGACTATATGAATTTAACAGTCCCCTCCAATCCAAACTATTCTATGATTCTTTGGTTCTATGACTAGGAGCAGCATTATCTGTGTAGAACAATACAGCTGTAGTGGTATTTTTTTGGTCTGCTTGACCCCTGGGAGTTCAGAGACTTGACCAGTAGGAATAGTCATGACCCTACAAATCAGACACCATAATCTTCATATAGCCAAGATCCACATACCTCTGGCAGTAAAGGTCAGAAGGAGCTATAAAAGTAATTCAGAGGTAGAAGATGACAAGGCTGACCTGAGAATGCAGGTGGTCATAAGAAGGGGTGGTGAGCTGACCTTGGCAGGTCCAGCTGTTCCTTCACACCCAGGGTCAGTGACTGCCCAGCAGTCACCCATGCCAGCATAGCACCAAAATCAAATGTGATGGCACCCCATGAACATGTGTCACTTCCAGCAACAAGCCTTCCAAGCATGAGTGTTAGTTGACTGGGATGGGTTCTCCAGTCCAGAATGGTTCCCTAAGGAGAGGTGGCCAAAGACATCTTAAGACAAAGTGGTTGCTAAGCTAGTTCTATATTAGTCTTCTATAAAAGCAATGATAAATTTTTTTTATAAAAATAAAAAGCTTCTAAAGAACAGGAAAATGAACATAGCTAATATCATTCCCAGTAGATATGTATGAAGACTGCCTGAAACAACAAAATTGTTTTCAGATTTTCTACTTGGTTAGAAAGGAGATACTAACATTCAACCATGATGCAAGATCATGCCAGCATTGTTAAGCACATTAACAGACCTCAGCTGTTTTCTAACTACTTGGGAAATTGTTGGGTTCTTTGGTTTGGGGTGGGGTTTTTTTTGTTGTTGTTTTTAACTCAAATCCATCTTCCAACCAGAACTTGTGTTTGCTATTCTGTTCTTTCTGGGTCAGTTGTCCTAAAAAATATCATTCCTGAGAACTTGCTTTTTGCTTTGGCATTGACTTGTGCTGACTCACCTCAGCAGAGAAACACAGCCTGGCAGGACTGGTAGAAGGACCTGGAAATTACTTGGCAGCTTAAATGAAAGTCCTCCATAAGTCACACTTGGCTATCAAGTGTATGTCTGACACCAGTGATACAGGTCTAGACAAACTTATTATGTGCTGGCATTCCAAATCTGAGGTCATAACATCTGTCCGCCTTATACTGGACATATTGCTCAATAAGACATGTCTAAAACTGATTCTTAAACAAACCTCTGCCTTTACGCCAGGAAATTGTGCTTTGAGACTCAGTAAAACATATCTTTGAGAATGACCATATAATGGAAAATACACCTTCACAACATTATTTGTATTTTTATAAAGTGAGACAGACTAATCACTTTATTGCTTTTAAAAGTGTGGACCATTGTACAGATTTCCAAGGCAAACCACAATGCACTCAGTGAGCCACACAGAAAGTATTGAATTAGTGTTCGGTGTGGAGAAGAATGACTTGAATTCCTCCTGCTGGAAAAAAAAAAAATCCATTTGGGAAAGTTGTATGTAATACCCTTTATGTGACTTATGTTGCAAGAGAATAAATCCAGAGTAACTCCTTTAACATCACTGAAGATCCACTTAAAATCTAGACTATGAGTGAACAACATATCTATGTTTTAGATACGGCTGGAAAAAACTTTGAGCATGATCACATTGAATGTTTCAGCAGGAGCTGATTCATCTTCATCTCCTACGGTAGTGTCCAAGACATATCAGTGTATAGTTTTATATCACAGTGGGATTTCGCTATGAGTTAGCTTCCTAACCCAATGCACAGCTATCTCTCATTGTACAGGCCATTCTTTTCCACTTCAGTACAGAGCAAACTAAGTTAAATTGCTAACTTCACGCCTCTAGAAGTTGCCAAATTCCCTTTCCAGCTCACAGTCATACTGCATACACCCTAGAGGCTGGGTTACACTCTCACAGGAGTCCAGATTAGTGGGATTCATTAGTTAACAATTTTTTAGTTAAAATTCATTCCATTTGAACTCAAACAGATTAGCTAAGAGTTAAACCAACGTACTTGTATGGTTTTCCGACTTTATCTTTACATATTAGTTTTCTCTTAATAGCAGGCATATATTTTGATTTAAACTTGTTCAAAAAAGCTTAAAGGAGAGATATTTGTGTCTCCAGATCGCCTTTGCAAACACCAAGTTAATCAAAACTGAATACATACTTTCACTAATTTTCTATTCCTATAATTCTCCCTTTTAAGGCATTGAAACAGCCAAGCTACTGCTCTATTCTAGCAAAAACAGTTACATTTTCAAATAGGTATGTGAGGATTTAAATGTTTTACTCCCACTGACTTAAACAGGGCCGAAGTAGCTAAACCCGTATGTTATATTTTAAATACGTGTGCCTTTTAGCTTGAGGAAACTTATACACCGATTTAATAATGATGGGTAGTAGGTGTAATAACTAACATCATTAAAACCTCCTAGAATTTTCCAAGGAACACATTACTACTCTTTATACTATTTTTTCATAGTTGGGGAGGAGGAAACCTGAAATAACTGCAAGAAAATCAAATTACTTCTTTTCAATGAAAAGCAGGAAGGAGTTTATTGGTTGTTTGAACCGCAACCGATGTGTTACGAGTCACATGAAATGAGGGCTACCACAACTGTTTATCTATATAAAGAAATGCATCAACACACATCATACTAACTTGAGGTAACAAAGGACGGATTTACAACACCTAATCTAACCATTTCCTCAGGGACTCCCCACTGCCTTTCTTTAATACATATCAAACTGTGCTTTTGATGGGTTTTGGACAGCTTAAAACATGCTAGAAGCATTTCTGCACAGAGAAAAACGTTCTGGCAATGGCAGTTGCCATCGCATAGCAAGCCCCGGTGGGCTGCAGTGCAGTTACTGACACAAATTTGTGAAGAGCACTTCTGTAAATTCATACCCATGATGCAAAAACATTATGAAAAAAACCAAGGGTTTACAGAGCTGGATATTACTGCTGAAAGCTATGACAAAGGAGGGGGAAAGCGAGGAGAGTTTCTGAACATCTGAGAACAACCTTTCTCCAGCTACAAAGAGCTCCAGAACAGGGAGCTTATCTGAAGAACACAAATACATGTAGCTCTGTTTAGCATTTCATATGGCTGCATTTATTCATTTCATATGGACTGGTGTGCTCAGTGAGATGGGTGCATCTTGCATTAAACTCAAGTCCCTGAAGAACTGAACTGTAAGGTTTTGAGAAAAAGTACTTTTAAGGTGGCAGGAAAAGGGAACAGACAGCCTTAATTATGAAGTCCAGAGCAGCTGGACTATGACGTCGTATTTCTGGGAAGAAATCATAAACAGACAATCTGAGGCCAAGAAATGTATTGGATGGGAGCAGAACAGGGAGGGAGGACGTCTCAGAGTACCTGGCTCAGTAGACTTGGAAGCAGCACAGCAATCTAGTGGATGGTGTGCAGAGGGAGTGTAAACGGGCTCACAAAGCTTCTCTTTCATTTTCCTTCTGGCTTGGCCAAGTTTTATCCCCAGCTCTATGTTACCAAAAAAAGATTGGCCTAGTTAGTCATCTTTAAAACTCAGCTGAGTATCAGTGAGATGATTTTGGAAGCTTCAGAGCTCGTTATTTCTAAATACTTGGTGGCCTTTCAACATTAATACATTCCATCTTATTAAGAAAAGGAGAGCTAAATTAGGCTTTTGAGGAAGCTTGCTAAGTCCTTAATATTTCTATGCACATAATGCAAACACAAACGATTTTTCTGCTATTTGGCTTGTGGTACTGAACAATAAAGAGTAAATTTATTTTAGCAGCCATAATTATGCCCTCCCCTCATCTTCATTTTCTCATCCATTCAACAACAAAAGTGTTAACTTGTTATTTAGTGTTGCAAAACTTTTCTGACTGATACTGTAGGCAAGTATTTCCTTTGTCAGCTGGATGATTGATAGTATACAAAAAACATATTAATTACATAAAATATAAAATATAATATATAATGGGTGAATATATATGTAATATTTCTGAAAATAGAAACTTGCAAAATTTAACATGAAAAGCATCAAGTTTCAATCATGATAAGCTTAATATTTACATTTTGTACAGTGTGGTGCCTAAGTTGATTCTTTTTGAGGTTTTGATACTCTGCTAGCTTCTCTTGGAGCATTATTTTGTCACTTCACTGGAGTTAATGCTTTGTCAATGATTCCAGTTTAAACCTATATTTTCATTGTTTTCTACTTCTGTCATAAAAATTGGCTATGGGATGAAACTTTGTATCCTAGGTCTGTGTAGAGTAGGAACAAATTTATTTTCAATATATTCCCTTTAAATTTTATATTTTCAAGTTACAGAAAGGATATAACAAGGCATGTTTGTGCTTTAAGATTTTTATTTTTTGGGAAACAAGTTCCATGTTTAAGAAAAAGATAAATCTTTCCATAACAGAAAATAATTATTTCTCCTGTAATCCTAACAGTTGTTGCTACTAGTTGACTTGATTTTTTAAAACTTTTCAAAATATTTCATTGTTAATAGTTTTGATTTTCTGGATAGTTCTCTTTTCCATACAAATATCTGTCTGCTTGCTTATTTCTTCCCAAAGTGCAAACATTAAGAACAATGAATTCTACAGTCTAAGTAGACCAAGTATATGATAGAAAACATTTCTTTTTCCTAGTTTTATTTTGCGCCTTCCTGTCTATGAAATAGTTCCTCCCAGTAAAGACAGCCTCAAGTCTTTTCAAAGTGTTATTTCCTGAATGGCACTCCTTCCTTACCATCTTTGCTTGTTCATGAACAATAAATAAAAAAAAAAAAACAACAAAGAACACTGTCTTCTTGGTAATAAAATACTGAAAAGACATACATCATTTATGCTTTTCTTGCCAGCAGTCACAGAAGAATCAGAATCACTTTCATTGGCATAGCTAGAAAAGGCACAGAGAAAATTCAGTTTTAAACTGGACTTTGAAACTTAATTTTCAGTGACCTTACCATTAGGACACCATGTCAACTTCCTGGAGTTTCTACAGCTTTCTGTTATTAGAGCTGTAAATATGTAGTCTCACTGGAGAACAATGTCTCACTGAGGCAAAATGTAGATCTTTTTTGCAAAAACTCCGTCATCCTAAGGGACATTTGGCAACAGGACATGTACTTTAAAGATTGAGGTCAGGCTTACAAACTGGTTCGTGCGTGTGTGGATGTACACACACCTACTTAAGTGAAAGAATGATCTTTGTGCCCAGGAAAAAAAATACTTCTTTAACCGTCATTTGCATTTTTTCTGTTTAATTAACACAGTTTCACTCTTTACTGCAGGCTATGCAAGCATGTCCTTAATAGTCTTTGCTCCAGCCACAGCGATTTTGTCTTTTCTCTGTTTCATGACAGCACTGCAAACACCAACTTCAAGATTGTCACAAGACATAAATTACTGGTGAGAAATAGACTTTGTAGCATTAAAGCTCTTAAGTACTTTGAAAAGGAGTTCTTCCATCATAGTCTTATTGAACTGTTTCTTTGACAGTGTGGCTGTTAGCAGCTGGAGAACAGAAAGTGTGGATTACTGCTGGCAAGCCCGCAATCAGGCATGCCTGACTGTGGTACCGACACATGACAGAAGAGAAACGGCTGTAGACACGGCTGCAGATTAGCAAAGAGGAGCGATGGTGCATCAAGAGGGAAGCAGGAGGTGGGAAATCTCTGGAGCTGCCAAGAGTGATTCATTCATGGAGCCTGAAATACTGTGAATCACACTTTAGCTTTGCCTTGTTTTTGGAAACCTGTAACTGGAAGCACCAGCCTAATATTGTTTTTGTGGGCCTTTTGAAGCTATTGTTTTAGCAGGCCTGTTGCTCTGATGAAGAAATCTATTGAAGGCTCAATTATTTTGATTTTATTGGCTCATCCAGTACATTTATAGATTTTTTTTTTCCAATCATGCTATTCTGAATTGACTGTATAATAGGATTTAGTTCACAAAATCATTCAGCTATTGCAAATTTTTTGCTTTTGCTCACTTACAAATGCTATTGTGCCATTTTTTTCACAGAAAGGCAGTTATATACTAAAGGCATCAAAAGGACTGGCATGGCGTATCATGGTTACGCAAACAAACTGGGTTATTCTGTCAGACCACTCTAAGGCTGAGTTAGGTCTCCTGCACCAAGTCTCAGCTTCGATTCTCATTTTGCTGACCATCTCTAACCCAGTCTTTTTTACAAAGCCTTGAACTTGGACCGTATAATAAGTTGTCTAATCCACTGGTTTCAGTCAAAAAGATTTTATCATTACTTGATGTTGTCTGTCATAAATAAAAATTAGAATTATGAATTTTATTGAATTGCTGGGTTACTGTCACTCTCAAAGACAATGAAGCTTTGCATTTCAAGCAGGTTTTTATTTTATCTGACTTATATCCCTGTATCTCTGACCAATATGTATTTATACAAATGAAAGGTATGCTACAAAGATATTCCTTATATTACATGAGTCTGTCAGGCATTCACATGGCAGCTAATGTTGTTATTTCTATACAAAACTACAGCTGTACTTCCTAAAGATTTCCTTCTTCTAGATTATTAAACCTTCTCAATTATAAATCTTAATTATCTGAAATATTAAAAAGAGATAAAATCTCCACTGTTTCAATCTCCATTTTTCTTGGTATAAAACTCAAATTTTTTTCTAATTCAAAACAATTAGGTAAAATCACACCCTCCTTATTCTGTTCAAAATTATAGCAACATTAAGGTTTTAAGAACCAATTTAGAACACATTAAAAATAATATGGTGGAACTCAGTTTGATGAGTAACCATTGCAATATCTAATGAACCAGGGTGTCAAATCAGAATTGAGGTTTGAAGAGTTGTTTCTTACTTGTTTTTACCAAAAAAAAAAGAAAGAAAGAAAAAGCCTCAACATTTTTCTCTGCATTGCAGATTGCATAATTTCCCTGCACAGTTCTCCTGCACAAGCAGTCACTGAGATCAAGAGGTTAATACAACTCAAAACAAGTTTGACAGCTTTATTGAGTCCCAAGAACTTCTAAATAAGATAAAAAATATATGGGATATTCTTTCTTCTGATTAAGAACATATCTCTTATGCCTTCCCAAGTACTGGAAATAAAAGAAAAAGGGGTTTTTACTGTGGCAAATTATCTTTCAAATGTGCATTTGGTAGTTTCTTATGTCTTCCCTTGGGGCCTATAGCAAAAGCCACTAGAAAAGATCAGGTAACATACCAAAACAAAGCACTGGACCAGCACCCTTTAGAAACTTCTATTCTCCAAGCAACTGCTAAAATTACAGATTGAATCTCCAGATACTATAAATGATACAAAAATTTTAAAGACTATTTAGAGATTACTGGCTGCAATCATTCTATTTTATGGCATTTCTAAAACAAGTATTCTATGGGTAGTGCCACAGAGAACTCAGTGTAATATAAGAGTTACTGTGGAACTGGCTATATTAAAATGCATAGGCAGTGGGGAAAAAAAACGTTTCAATTTAAGAACAAAACATTAATATAACCATTTTGTTATGAATTACTTTGATGTTTTGCAATGCCTTTACATCTGTAATACACTGAAAGAGTGCTTCTCTCATTTATGGTGAAATTTGCCTTTCTTTCTTCCTTTCTGTTTGTGTTTCTCTGCATCTTTTATATATAGCAGAAACAGAATATAGCCAACCTCTTAAAATGCAATTCTACCATACTTCAGCTTCCCTTAACTACAAATCCCACAGGTTCAGCACAAGTACTGACAGAACATCTATGTTTTTTCCAGCACATGGATGTCACCAGTACAGGAGAATCTGGGAGTTACATCTGGATCCATCTTAATGGTTAATGGATTTTTTTCCTTGAGGAATAATCTGAGCAGGACAGAAGTGCAAAGGTTTGCTCTACCCTGCAGAATGACTATTATGAGGAAAGCAGCATTAGGGAAGAAAAGTAACTGGCAAACTAAGCACATTCAATGGGGCATTCATGCAGGATATGGATCTCACCTGCTATATCACTGTCTCTGTTTAGGGCAAATAGCACTGCATTTGCAAATGCTGAATCTTCTTACGCTTGGTGCAGGGTATAAACCAAGACTTTGGTAATGTCCCACTCTTTTTGTTGAGTCTACTATCTTTAGCAATGTTTACTGAGAGCTTTGAGACTACAGTTCTCCAAGATGTCTGTCACTGGACCGTATGTGCAACATATCTGCCCTTATATATTATGCAAATATTAGAGAATTTGCTTATGGTTTTGATAGGCAAAATCTAGGAAAATGTAAATAACAAACCCAAACATACTCTGTCTTAACTGTTTTAGAAGCGGGTTATATTTTAAATAGTAGGTTATTCCATAATGTAAGTGGGGTGCCTTGTAGAAGGTTTCATTTACCCTTGTGTTCTAAATCCAACTGCAGCCTCACTCCCCAAAAAGCACTTGCTGGAGACAACACTGCGAAATCCAAAATTGTCCTCCTCACCTGTAGCTGAACAAGTCCCAATCTGCAGGGATTTTAGACTAAAAGGGTGATCTTGGAAAGGTTATCTAAGCTTGTATATTGCTTGAATCTTCTCCCAGACAGAGGTTTCTGTGTTTGTCACAGAGGAGGACCAACTGGCACCAGAGACTGATTGACATGTTTAGATGATCACGTGCAGACTCTGATGAGTCTGCATGTGAGTGACAGCAAAGAAATTGAAATTTAATCTCTTGAAATTTAACGTATCCAGCATTTTAGGGATTGATATTGCTGGGTTCATTAATCACCCATTTGTCTTTGACTTATTTGTCTGTTCCTCCTTTCCCACTTTTAGAGCTGTGCTATGTTTTACAGGAGTAAGGAAGCATTCATAATTACTTTTACTGTCTTGATTTTCCTCTTAGGATATTCATGACCACAAAACAGATTACTAGTATGAGCATCCCATCCTTTGGCAGAGGCATTGTGCCTAAACGCCAACAGTGTTAAGGAGAGCCGTTTGGCTCCTCACAAAAAAAATAATAGAGGTCTTAGCATTCCTGGGGTTCAAGAAGTAGTGCATAGCAAACAGTAGCCAAGTTTTTAATTTAGAAGGATTTCCTCCTTGGTTGCTTTATTTCATATTGGTGATTCTAATGACCAATTAGTAGCCCGATTCTAAAAACTGTAATGAATACAAGTGAAAATTTCCATAATAATTTAACTGAACATTTATCTATTTAATACAAAAGTTTCTAAGTCATATCTTTCTTTCCATATTCTACTAATTTCTTGAAAAATTGGGTAAATAATCTGATCACATACTAACTCTCCCCCAAAACCAAAAAAACAAACAAAAAGTCTTACTGCTCTATTCCACAACATCATTAATAAAAACTCATCTTTCCAAAGCATCTGGTAAACATAATTTTGTGCTTTCAATATATTGTTTGTGGAAGGATTCAAAAGAAATGTGAGGCTGCAAAAGGCTCTCTGGTCTCAAATCAGGCTACTGGAAACAATTATCCATCCATTACAAGTAACAGGCAATAAAAACCCACAAACAATGGACTCTTTAAGTTTAAAATAACACATTATTTTAACAAAGAGTTTTATTGTTCAGGCTGTGAAAAGAAAATTCTTTATTGTTCTTATTAAACTCTAAGGAGATAAAAATGGCCTATATAAATAAAATAACAATTATCAAGTGATTAAAAAATCAAAGACACCACAAAGATAGACATTACATTTTTATTTTAGGTATACATCTAATTCATGGGCCTTTAATAAAGCCACTCAGACAGTCCTACAATGAAAAATAGGAACCTGAGGAAAGATCATGAAGGTTTTTAGCGTATTCCTTTCAGCTCTGTAACTTCCCATAGCAATCTATAACACAGGGGCTAGGTAATTCGAAATAACACAGCAAATGTGCTTGTAAATAGTCTGGTGTCACGAAATAGGATGGGTTTTTCTGGTTTGGTTTGTATTTTTTGCGAGGATTTCTAAGCCTTCACTACTCCACATTTTACTACTGCTGATGTAGAAAAGTTAAAGAGAATTAAGGTCCTCTCTTTCCCATCTTTTCTCTTGTTTTGGGTGATGTTTTACACGGAGGGGGAAACTTTAATATAATAAATATCTTTACTTACTTCCTAGAGGATCATAGAAAGTTTCATACTTGAAATTTAACACCAGTAAATATGTTTTATAATCTCTGAAACACATCTGAGAAAAAAGGTTTTAATTAAAATTGATATTTACTGGGCTTTTGACAGACAGAACCATCACTCTAAAAAGAGATTAAAACTGGGAATGATGGGGGGTTGCAGAGCTCTCAGCAATTTTTTTATCTTGGCTCAATCTTCACTGAATTAATTCATAAAGATGAAATTTCAGTATATCTATTTAAAGAGAATGATTCTGCACAGCTCTGCCCATCCTAACCAAGAATTGCATGCTCCACCCTGTTACAGTTGCATCTGTTGTGACCACCACAGCTCAGAATTAGGAAATGCAACCCTTTGTGCTTGCTATGGCAGACTGAACGTGACTGTTCAACATAAAATAAAACTCACAAAGTACAAAGGAAGTTTTTTGTCATTCATGAAACGTATCCATCATAGGATGATGGTTGACACTGTCCCACACATTATCCTGGTCTCCTCTTCTCCATGAAGAGACATGGATTCCACAAATGGACCAAATGGACCACTCAGTGGATAAAGAACTGGCTGGACGGTTGCACTCAAAGAGTTGCGGTCAACGGCTCAATGTCCAAGTCGAGAGAAGTGATGAGTGGCGTTCCTCAGGGGTCAGTACTGGGACCTGTATTATTCAACGTTTTTGTTGCAGACATGGACAGTGGGGTCAAGCGCACCCTCAGCAAGTTTGCCGATGATACCAAGCTGTTTGGCAAGGTAGGCACGCTGGAGGGGAGGGATGCCATCTAGAGGGACCTGGACAGGCTGGAGAGGTGGGCCCAAGCCAACCTCATGACGTTCAACAAGGCCAAATGCAAGGTCCTACATCTGGGTCGGGGCAACCCCAAACACAAATACAGGCTCGACGGAGAACGGCTGGAGGACAGCCCTAAGGAGAAGGACCTGGGCGTGCTGATTGACCAGAAACTCAACATGAACCAGCAATGTACAATCACAGCCCAGAAGGCCAACCACATCCTGGGCTGCATCAAATGTGTGACTAGCCGGTCAGAGGAGGTGATTCTACCCTTCTACTCCACTCTTGTGAGACCCCACCTGGAGTATTGCGTCCAGCTCTGGAGTCCCCAACATAAGAAGGACATGGACCTGCTGGAGTGTGTCCAGAGGAGAGCCACGAGGATGATCTGAGGTCTGGAGCACCTCTCCTATGAGGAGAGGCTGAAAGAGTTGGGGCTGTTCAGCCCAGAGAAGAGAAGGCTCTGGGGAGATCTTATTGCAGCCTTCCAGTACCTAAAGGGGGCCTACAGGAGAGCTGGGGAAGGACTTTTTACTAGGGCATGTAGTGACAGAACGAGGGGGAATTGCTATAAACTGGAAGAGGGCAGGTTTAGATTAAATATTAGGAAGAAGTTTTTCACTTTAAGGGTTGTATGGCACTGGAACAGGTTGCCCAGAGAGGTTGTTGAGGCCCCATCCCTGGAGGTGTTCAAGGCCAGGCTGGACATGGCCTTGGGAAACCTGGTCTAGTTGGAGGTGTCCTTGCCCATGGCAGGGGAGTTGGAACTCGATGATCTTTAAGGTGCTTTCCAACCTAAACCATTCTATGATTCTGTAGATCTAATATAGTATGTGTACACAGATTCTATGTTTCTCATCAAAGATAAATTGCTGAGGAAGAATAATCATCTAACAAACATATGAAAACTTCAGCCAAATCTGAATATGTTTTTTTAAAATCCTTTTTTTTTTTCATGGAGTTATTTCACTGTGTGATGAAAATGAATATTGCACATTCTGTTAAAAACAAAACAAAACAAAACAAAAAAAACAAATAAAAAAGATCTCTCTTCCCTAATACACAAGAACAATAGTCTTTTCCAAATAATTCTAAAGGAATACATTGCTAACTCTTACTGATTTGAAATAATAGGACCTAAGAGTTCAAACCTTTGCTCTAATCTAACAATGAAAGGAAAAGTCATACATTTATGATTTTGTAATGCATGGTGTGCTCCCATGCTGCTTTTATATTTTATGCGTATACTCTGCTAATCCATCTGTCCCTCCATAGCTGTAGTCTGGCACCAACAGAATTATCTCTGAAAAGAATGTAAATTCCATAACGCAGCTGCAAGCACAAAGGCACATGACTGCTGTCAGACAAAATGACAAATGTTCACATTTTATGGCTCTAATTTCTGTGTAAGTAGTTCTTACCTTTCATTTTTGTGACCTGAAGAATGGGAGTGATTGTCTATCATTGCAAACCTGCATGATTTGGGTATCTAAGGGGGAAGGAAATATTGAAGTTGCATGCCTTTCTTTTAAATGCAGGCACAGTCATTGACACACATTTTTTTTTTTTTCTTTGTAACAGAGATTGGCTGTGTTAATTTGGCTGTGTGAATCTTTCCTTTCCATGGAGAGCTGTCAGCAGCATCATTAAAAACAACTGTAAAGATTCAGCCTTTTTTTTTTTTTTTAATGTTATACAAGGTGAAAGCAAAGTTTCAAAATATTTACTGCTCATCCACAGACAAATCCAAATCTCACTAATTAGCGTTCCTGCGGGGTGGGATTAGGTATAGGCAATTGCTGTTTCTGATTAAAAGACTTGGTCATTCCATACCCTGATGAAAAAAATTTAGATGCTCCTATGAATTTTTTTTAAACTTATGTACGCATCTTTAACCTGAGTACAACAGACTTTATTGCTTATTTGTTACAAAACTCTTTCAGAAGACAGTGAATTCCAGGACCCTGCCCATATTCTAAATCATCCAGAGGAAGATGCTGAACCTAACTTCCAGCACTTAGGTAAGTACCTTTATAACTAAGGTCTGAAATGCAGCATGACTAACACATACAGTTGTGACCATAACTGTGTCTCCCATGCCTGCAAAACAAGAGGGGAAGGGCAATAGATCCAACTTACAGTAAGCTCTTAAGGACTTGATTCAGATGCCTAAAGACAGATATCTATTGGTATTTGAAATGCCATGTAGTATCTGATACACACAAGTAGGGCTGACCAACAGGATGCAGGACCTATGGGAGATCTGTGCCATAATGGACAGGCATTTGTAGAACAGAAAGGACATCCTAGGACAAATTGAATGGCATTAGATGCTCCTCCCTAAGCAACCGAATCATGCCAAGCTGATAGCCTGAAGCCCTTCCGAGACAATGCAAGCCACCTGTCCTAGTTCTTCATGACTAATTAAGATGTTACATTAGCTAGAACTTTAGTCAAGCCAGGAGTATGTGTTAGAGGAAAATTTCTGTCATCCCCATTTACTGTGCACTGGTTGCATGGCAAAGTAGACTTAGAGAGTGCTACCTGGATTCTGTGTGTAGGAAATGAAAACAAATGACATATTCCTGGAGGGAACCTAGTGCAGCCCAACTGCTAATAAGCATCCAGTCTGCGGAGCCAGAGTAGAGCTAAGTCTAAGTAAGAAACCCTGAAACACATAGGGATTGATGTTGCGACCTCAGCATCACCTGTTTCATTCTACAGATACAATTGCTTTCAGTTATACTACTTGCTGAAGTAGATATAACCTACTTATAGCCTGTTTCCGGTGACTTTGTACGGAAGTGATATACCTTCTGCATACTAGCCTAACCAGTCTAACTGTTTCTATCAAAGAGATGTAAAGTTTTCCAGGAGAGGAGGGATTCTCCATCCCCACTACTGCAGGTGGTCTCCTTGCAGCCAGTACTGAAAGAGCTCTGGGTGGAACAGGCACTTATCTACAAGGTGCCAAAGATGGGAATCCAGATGCTACCACAACTCATACACTGGATTGTATATGTATTCATCCATGAAACACTCCCAAAACAGCAGTGTCCATTTCCTCTTTCTGAGGCCCCCAAGGTCTACAAATTATCCAAGCTTCTAGGAATAAGTAATCTGACTGCAGTCTGGCCATGATTTCTTATTTCTGCTTCTCCAACTGGTCCCATAACCTGTTAGTAGATGCAGAGAGGTCTTAAAAGGGCTTTAACAAAGCATTGAGATAACTTCAAAATGAATGAAAACTGTTTTGACTTAGAATATATCACAGGGATAAAGAAACCGTGAAGACTCTACAATCTAGTTCTTCTCCATACTTGGTGTGTGCCCTAATTAAGGGCATTCTAGAAAAGGCAGGCAGCAGGTACACAATACAACATTTTTTTCAAGGTAATTAAAAAGACTTCAGACAGTGTTGTACTTCAAACTGTATTATTGCAAAGGTATATGGAAGATTGGAAGCTGTCTTCCTGCAACAGAGTGCTTCTGAACCTGTGTGGGCACCTAAATTTAAGCATTTAGGAAAATTGTTAGAAAGTCCTAGAGAGTTAGGCAAACCTGAAAACAAGTCAGTCTGCACCACTGTCTGATACTTTGTGGATTATAAGATTTTGTGGCATTTAGGAGGAGTAGATGTGGCCTAGGAGATGGCTATCATGAAGTTCATGACTAGACCTTGCTAATGTTTGTTAGAAATATCTGTTGTCAAGAGACTTCCACATTTGATAGAATTTTGCGCAATTTTTATCAGTTTTGCTAAAAAGTCACAAGCAGCAATGCATGTAACACGCACGCGCGCACAAACAAACTTTGAGAGCTAAGGAAATAGGTGTAGTTCATGGGCATGCTGAGAAAACCTTCCAGTACATCATAGTCTTGAACCAAATCAGTGTTGATGAAAGCTTGACAGTGCCTTTACGCCAGACACTGGATCAAAACCTCAATTTGTTTTAAACAGATGTGTACACTATTGCATATAGAAAAATATGATAATTACGCACAGATTCAGCAGAGGTTTGGAAGTATGAGGTGATTTTGTCTGTAATCTTTGAACTCAAGTATCCAAAGCACAAAGGATAATTTCATTGACCTGTGTAATTGCTCTTAAAGTCTATCCTAATGTCTCTTTTATCTCAGACTCCAGTGCTGGGCTATTCTTTGGCTTCTGTTCTGTGGGAGAGGCTCAAATGGCAGGCTGTGACTCATGTTCCATTAAGCTCTGAATGGAGCCGCAGCTACTTGGAAAGGTTTACAGCTGCTGTTTGATCCAACCCTAAAACTTGCATTTATGCTACACTGCATTTGCTCATCAAATTAAATGCTCTCAGGAAAAAAATCATTATCCTACTATGAATGGCATATATTTCCCATTATTTTAAAACACAGATGTTACTGTTCCAGATGTATGTATGTCCTAATGACATATTAAAGTCATGAGAAATTGCATATAACTCAGAAACTTTTTTTTTTTTTTTCCATCCAACAGTTCATTAGAACATTTTTCAGGAGTCTGGACACATGATTTACTAAAAAGTTGTATGAACATATTGCAATATCAATACAAAGCTTACTGTTTGGACACTCTTTTGTTTTATGCTCCACAGATCTTGCTTTCCCGATGTATACTAGTCATTAATTTTGAATAAACTATTTTATATCTTGACCCTTATAAACTGAAGGGATTAAATATTTAGATTTCCCAGAAAGCAGTACTTATCATCTCTGTCCAAGCACCTCTGAGTGGTTTTATAACTCTTTGACTATTCAGATAAAATAAAACCTAGGAGATAATAGGCTGAGATGTGCAAACCAAACTGAAGTATCAATCCTCACTTATGATTAGAGCTGAAATAATGTGGGGTTTTTTTAAGCAAACGTTTTAAAACATGTGTTAAGCACAGGACCGCTGATTTCCTCTCTGCAGGAAACAGAATCCATTCAAACGTTTGCTTTGTTTTGGAAAGAGGTTTCAGAACCTCTGTATGACTATCTGGAAGTACAGAAGCAGCTGAGATGGATAGCGCAAACATCTCTAAAACCTTGCTGAGAACATGTCCAGTCTGAAAATCCACAAGGTGAAGAGTCAAGAGATGTTTTCCTTCAAAGGCCTTGCACAGCCACCAAAAAAATAGTTTCTAGAGCAAAACAGGTTCCATTAATTTTTTGAGGGTGGATTAAACTGTCATAAATCAGATCAACCTTTGGCTACAGCAGGGTATGCTGAAGATGCATGTGATGGTTTTTTCAGCACATTTTATTTCTTATTTCTTCTTCTGTGTATCTGGGTGTCCCTGCCCAGGCAGAGGCAGCGGGGGCTGCAGGGCGGCCTCCATGAGGAGATGCCGGGGCTGCCACGTGCCGGACACAGCCGGCTCCAGCGATTTCCACAATGGACCTGCTGCAGGACACAGCTGAGCCCTCCAGGCAAGATGATAGCACCTGTGGGGAAGCGTATTAAAGAAAGGATAAAAAAAGGCTGCACGGCAGTTGAGAGAGAGAGAAGTGAGGGAAACGGTGTGAGGAACAGTCCTGCAGACATCAAGGTGAGAGAAGGAGGAGGTGGAGGACTGAAGCTGCACCCAGCAAGAAGGGTGTGGGGAGGCATTTTCATGTTTGTCTTTTTTTCTCACTATCCAAATCTATTTTAATTGGCAATAAATCAAATTAGTTTTCCCCAAGCTGAGTTTGCTTTGCTCATGACAGTAACTTGTAAGCGATCTCCCTGTGTTTATCTCAACCCATGAGTTTTTTCATCATGTTTTCTCCACCATGCCCTGTTGAGGAGCGGGATTGAGAGAGCAGCTGGGTGGGCATCTTGCAGCTGGCCATGGTCAACCCACCCCAGTGTACATGGAACCATGAATATTCAAGTCAAAGTCCTAGATCTTGCAAATGTCTTCCCAACATTTCTAACATAATTCAGCTTCTTAATTAGAAGGTAAACATTGTTTAGTTATAGCGACATAATGTTAAGGGTGGATTCCAGCAAACAATGTAGGAACTACAAACACTGACAATCATTATGCTCAGTGATGGTCTGCCTAATGCTGACAGGTAAACAGATGATGGGGATGAGGACAAATCTTAAAATTTCAGAAGAAAGTCTTTCTGTTAAGCTTGCTAGAACTGTCTTCTGCTCTTTGATACCTACAATGGGTTGAGACTCACTCTTTGGTTTTAGAAAAGAAGGGGAAATGCAAACAAATTTAAAAGGAAAACAGGGTGCTAACACTTCTGTCAGACTAGCAATGTCATACCACAAAAACATGTATCATAATGCTACTCTACCAGTCAGTAAATCCCTCATTCCATTACAGCTGGCTATAAATGCTCACGAACTCCTAGCATTCAAAAAATGTAAATGTAAACACTGTAGTTCCTATTTATGTCTAATAGCAACCAAAGAAAACTACATGAGTGGATATAAGTGTCACTCCCCTTTCCAACAGGTAAGATAGTTTACTACCTGTCTTCTAACAGCCTGTATCTAAAATATTTAAGAAGAGTGAGAGTAGGGTACTCACAAAATGGTAGCACTATACTATAAAAATGTACATTAGAACTCTTTTATGAGAGGCAAAAGCTTGCACTGCCCTTAGCTGTACCCTGGCAATTATTCAGAAAATAAAAGATTTGATGGAAAAAAATTAATAACTGTAGAACACCCACAATCATTGATTCATTTGTCTATCAAGGAGTTGGCTATAATCTTGTATATTTTATAACCCTCTCAAAATGTCTTACTTCATTTTTAAACAACATACATATATTTCTATATGTGTATAACATATATGCTGGACCTTAGTGCAATGAGCTAATCTAAATGACTGGTCCTGAAGAGTGCCTTTTCCACTATTGATTAGTGTCTTGAAGCAGCCACATAAATTGCTGAATACAGACAGGAAAGCAAATTGCACTTTAGCTTGCACAAAAACAGCTTAATGATTCTAAATCAGTGTTGAAATAATTTGCCTTGCTCATGTTGTATATGTTCTGAGAATGTCTCTTAGTCTCATTGGTTTGAAAGAGAATGTATCAAAATAGTGGTATGAATACATCAGTTAATTCAAACAAATAGAAATAACCTCAATTTATTGACTACCGTATCTGGTTTTATGCAAAAAAAAAAAAAAAGAGAAAAATCTATGAACAATCCAGGCTGCAGTGCTTGGAACCATAGTTGATTACAATTTGTGGTGTTGATGTGGTTTTTTGCTGGGTCTATGAGTCCTGCATGTCAGCCTACGTAGCCTGTGTTGCAACAGCCAGCATAAGCATCTCTTCAGGGTGTAAGAGCTATGAGTGCAAATCGTCCCAGGTCAAACTTGGCTAAGAACTTCATCCTATCCAGAAGACTGGAATGGTTTTGTAGGAAGGCAGGGGAGCTGTGGGAGTGATACAGCCACCACCATCTTAAAAGTTCACAAGACAGCTTGAGAACTATCAGTCAGATGCAGCTTTTTCAAACACCTGAGAGATTCATCTGGTGAAATGTACACGTCTATAATGCAGATATGTACAAGTAAGATAGTTGTCTGAAGTCTTTTCATACCAACTGTCACTTTTAGGATGCAATTCATCTTGTCTCAGGAGATACCTAAAATAGTTAGGTCAGGCCCTGCAAGTGTCTCTTTCTCCCCATTGACTGTGCAAAGACCTTAAAATTATCAGCTTGGACATTGTCCTCCAGCATGGGAATTAGCTCTTAACTGAAATACATTAAGCTCTCCTACGGGACATTAAGTTCTCCCATGGGCCATTCAGCTTATCTCATAAAGGCATGAATCTCCCATACTCACTGTGTTATACCTCCCAGCCCCATGTAGATGTCTCTTCTATCCCAGCCCATTTCAAAAGGCACTAGCCATTTACGTGAGCAGCTGAGTAGTCCTTACCTGTGGTCAGCCAAATAGCTCTCTATGCTTTATATTTCCTTATTGACTCATAAACTTCCTTTGACAGTAATTATAGAACAATAACAGATATCCAGCTCACAGGCTGACACTAACATATAGATGCATACTTTCCAGTGTTGATCTCATTGAACATTAACTTCACAGTGTCCACATTTTGGACTTGACCTAGCTTCCTGAATGTAAGCAGCCAATGATATTTGAGGTTTGATAGGATGTCCAAGAGAGCCTCATTGGTCTGACACTGTGACACAGAGCTTAGGAAAAACCCTTGTCCTTGTCAGGTGGTGCGTAGAGGCCAGGTAGAACACCCTATAGCACAGTAAATAGCACTAGATGCCCATCTTTAGGAAATTTATGGAGTATTCAGTTGTTTAAATGTATGGTTCTAGAACCATGTTAGAAAATGTGAGGTCTCCTCACTGGCTTCCATCTGCTGCTCCAGAAACTGCAAATCATCCATAAGATCTGAACAAGATCTAGTGTCTACACCTTATTCTACACAAAAGTGTGTAGTGCTATTTCATATGTCTTACAACATCCTTCTTGGTTTCCCTATACTGTTCCAGAAAGGCACAAGTGTACCCCCAGTAGTGTATGGATGCCTTGGATACTTCAGGACACATCAGATGACACTAAACAGACATGAGCCAGCAACTAAACACTGACTTCAGAGTTATGCAAGGATGAATCCAGTCTATCCTTTCCGCCAAGTCTCAGGTATGAACTAGTACTGCAAGATTTAGGCTCTTCTGTGCCGCTATGGAAATGCAATATTAAGTGCTGAGGAAATTAAACAAGGAGGATCATCACAGCAAAAGGACAACTAAGCAAGAACTTTTAGAACCGCAATTCTGATTTTAGCAACCCATGCACAGTTTCTGCATCACTTGAGGCCTGTACTGGCCTTTAATGCGCTTTACCATCAGTACTAACTCAACTATATTTAAGCCTTTATTTAAAATTAAAGTAGTCTCAAAATACAGAATTTGGGGAAAAAACCCAATGCATACAGAAAAATCATTCAATTTCTTAAAATATATGTTAATATTTATTCCTGAAAAAAATAATAAGGTGTCTTCCTAATTTCCCCCTTTTTCATATAAATAAGAATATAGGTAAATTAATGTTGAAAATTTCAAATTATGTGTCAAAGTAGATGCAAGTTCTTGCTATTTTTAGTGTCACCTTATTTTCTTTTTTGCCTGATTCAAACCTGCATTCTATTTTATCTTAATAAAATACAAAATTGTGGGAACAATCTAACTTTACATATACAAAACATACCTGAGTGCTATAGGAATATAATGATTACAGTTTCCATTTGTATCCAAGGTTGTTGGATATACCAATACACATGCAGGTATGCTGACATTCTTGAATACTGCAAGCTATTATTTTTTCCAGAATGGCTTTCAAATGTCCCAATTTTGAGAATTTTTAAAGCCAACAAAAATGTTAAAGGGGATAACTAATTAATTCAATTATGCAATTAACCGGGTAAGGCATTTGCATTGCAAAGCCCAGTTTTCACCAGGTCAGCAAACTGATCTCAGCTTGGATCTTTTAATTCCTGTTGATGGGATGCTTTAACGTTATTCAACTAAATATCAGGGTCATCCTGATCTCAAATTATGTGGTTATTTCCAAAGTACAAGCTGTTTCAAGGGAAACCTATCCTGTTTATTTACTGATGCATGTCCAGATGTGCTTTTCAGACTTTAAAGAACTGAATCAGAAGCAATTCAGATAAGTTCTACATGAATAATTTATCTTGTTCTTACACATTTTTAAGAGGAGAAAGGACTCTATATGTTAGCATTTTGCCAATGCAATAAAAAGCATTGCTAACTGGGACTTGTGTCGTAAGTGTTTTGGTCACTGAGTTTGTCATGCTTGCACACTAGGTGTTTCATTATTCAAAGGTATGCCAGATAGTCAAAACTTACTGAGGAGGTCAGAAAACCTGGATGCCTGATGATTTGTGAGTGCAGTCAGTAATTTTCTTTCCCAGCTACTGCTGCCTTTGGAGCAAGCCTGATATTTTCAATACAGATGAAAATGCTCCAAATATTGACTGCTCCTCTGTTGTGAGATGACACATTTAGAAGATGGTTTATTTCTTTTGTGAGCTCATATGCTGAACATGTAAATATCGGTGCATCCAAATTCACAATGTGAGACAGGCCCTAAGTCTCCATGTATAGTCTCAAGCACTCCCTTGTTAGTGCAGCACACAAGGCTAATCGATAAGGCAAGGCTGGGGAGCCAGAGTCTGATTAGTTTCACCTAGTATTATGCAATGTTTGTATGAAACTGTAAGTCACTGTTCAAGCAGGAAGAGATTGGCTGTCTGAGAAGCTAAGATGTGCCACCTTGTACTGCTGAGAGCTTCCCAGGAAGACATGGAACAGCATCTCATCCTGGCCACTTGTTCAGGAAGAATGAATGGGGCAGGTACTGAAATAAACAGCTCCATGAAGAAGGGAATGAAGAACATTTCTTCTGAGAAGAGTATGTAAGAGCATGTTTTCTCTAGCCTAACAAAATGAAAGCTGAAAGTTACATGACCGCTGCCTGTAAATACACCAAGCAGGTAAATACCAGGGAGGAACAAGAGTCACTTAAGTTTAAACACTAAGTTGGTACAAAAACAGAGCACAAAGAACATACAATAAACTTAGGCTACAAATTAGAAAAACTTCTAAGGATTAAAGCAGGGATGTTCTGGAACAGCCTTGTAATAGGATCATTAACACCTTTTTAGGTAGAACCTGATAAGATTATAGAGCTTGATAAATTAATGATGTGCCTGAGTAGCAATCAACTAACCAAAAATTTGAGCACCAGCTATAGCTCTTTTTCTGACCATATATATTCAGAAAAGAATACCGCTTATAGATTTATTCAGATTATGAAGAACCTTAGGAATGCCAACCTCCAGCTGGGTCTTGAAGACTCTTAAGGATGGAGAGAGATTGCATCATCTCTCTGAGTAACTTCTTCCAATGTTTGACTGTCCTCATGGGAAAAAAGTTCCTCTTTATATCCATCTGGATCTCTCTTGTTTCAGTTTATGCTCTTTTTGTGTTGTTTTCTCACTATAGACTGCTGGAAAAGCCTGGCTCCACCTTCTTAATAACCTCCCCATACATACTGGGTGCTGCAGTTGAGTTCTCACAAAGTCATCTATTCTCCACCCCTCTCCTTCAGCATGTCCTCACAGGGCAAGTGCTCCAGCCCTGACCTATCATTGTGGCCATCTACTGAACTCACTCCAAATGCTGATGACTCTTTACCAGGGGCACTAAAACTAGATACAGCACTCTAGATGTAGTCTGATGAGAACCAAGTAAAGGGGATAATCCCTTCCTTCGATGTACTGGCTTTGGGCTCGTTAATGCAGCCCAAGAGGCTTTTGTAGCTCTTTGCTGCCAGGACTATGCTGGCTCATGCTCAGAGTGCTCTCCAGTATACTCTAAAGTCCCCTTCCACAGAGCTGCTCAGTTCTCAGTCCCCAGCCTTTCTCATTGCAAGGGGTTCATCCTCCCCAGGTACAGGAATTTGTATGTGTCCTCTATGAATTTTGTAAGATTTCTGTTAGTCCATTTCTCCAGCCTATCTAGGTCCCTCTGGAGGGTGGCCCTGCCCTTGAGCATCTTGACTGGTCCCCTACAGTTTGGTGTCATCTACAGACTTGATGAGAGTGCACTCTGATGACTCCTCCAGGTCACTAATAAAGACTATAACAAGCCAGGTCCCAGGACAGACTCCTGAGATACTCCACTCTACCAAACTTCAGGTAGACAACAACCCATTAACCTTTATCCTCTGAGCCCAATCATGGAATCAATTTTTTACCCATGTGGTTGTCCACCTATCCAGACTGCATCTTCCTGACTGGATACAACATCCTGACTTGATTTTTGGTTCTATCTTACTAGTTCTCATTCCAGTTCTCTTGTACAACACCAACTACTTGGAATTTCTTGAGATTTGTAGAGAAACATTTTAAGGAATGATGGGTCTACAGATCAGAGCTGGTTTCAATTTCAGAGTTGAAAATTAGTTTCTTTAGTGGGCAAAAATGAAAAGACAACCTTACTGATAAAGTAATTTCTTTGAGTAGGGGAGAGTCCCAAGGTATGAATTTTCGTCATCTCATGCTAGGTCTTTAAGAAGCAGCCAGTCATCCTGGACTCCCATGATAGTCAATGGACTGAAATAGGTTTCACTAGAGGGTGATAAGTTTGATCTGGTTTAGACTTAGGAAGAAATGAATCATTTACTGGATATCCTTATTTCTCTCCCTGGACTGTAGAGAGAGATCTTTAAATGCCTGAATTAGAACATATTAATCTACTTCCCCATTACCTATAACACCCAGAAGTTCCTGATAGATGATCCCAATATTCTATTACTCACTTATGATCTATATGTGCACATAATGTGCATAAAGGGCCCAAGCCATGGTAGAGAGCCATCATTTAATTGTCACAAATAGAATATAAAAAGTTTGAAATTACATATAAACAAGTCACAGCAGTAGAGATGCATTTCACCTTTTAAAGAGAAAAATCTGAGCTGAAGGAGTGGGAATATAAATAAAGTGAACCTTACTCATAATTGTTCTTTATTCAGCTGTATGTTAGAACAGTAAGTTGCCAAACACACTCATTTTTTCCCCACTGCATATGGTATAACTTGTTTATGTATGTTCAGCTGAAGTTTATGCAGAGTAATTCATTAAGCTACTCTGTTTCATTATTACTTTTATAAATATTGCTGTTAGCAATTTTTTGATCAAAATTAATGGTTGCCCTTCCTGAGGGCTCCTAGATGATGCTGTTTCAGATGAATTGTTTATTTTGTTAAAGAGGATTTACCAATTAAGAAATGCAGTAGAAAAGAAGTTGCTGACTTCATGAAAATATTTTGCAATGTTTATGTAGCAGGGAGAATGTTATCAATATTACTGTCATCTAAAGATCAGTGTAATCTATACATTGATTTCTGAACTCACAACCTTCTTGGACTATTCCAAAGTGCTAAGTTTTGCATTTACATTTTTGACTTTGCTTAAAACCGTATTCGGAGTTCCCTATTAACTTTGCCTCAGGAGATTCTTTTCACAGAATTTCTTCAGTGTGTTTCATTTATATCTTGTTTAGATTTGGGTTTCAGCCAGAAATAAAGCTATTGTTACCTTACAGAATTAAGCCAATTACCTTCTCATGAAGAAAAGATAAGATGCATAAATACAACTTCTGTACAAGTGGATCAATTTTTCCAGTTTGCAGAGTTGTGCTAGCAAAACATTAGTAGACCAGGCATAATGTCTATACGCATACCCTTGTTTTGAATTTTAAGATGTTATATTGTATAGAGCTTTTGATAAGAAGTTTGAGTAGAAGTATGTTGCACACCTGTCTAACAGAGTGGAAAATGGGAATGAAAGACCTGCCAGGGCAAAAAATTCACAGACACTGGTAGTAGCTACAGGGAGCATATGTGAGGCATGTTTTGTAAAGAGAAAGCTGTTAACCTCTCTTTGTCACTGATGCCCCAGAATAACCAACAAAAGAAATGCTTACACTCCGATCCCTTCCCTTGTATGAGAAGTTCAATATAGCAGAAAAAATGACATAACTCTCATTTTTAATATTTTCTGGGTTCTTTGTTGCTACTGAGCTGGCACAGCCTAACCTGGACATTCATCTTTTCCTGGCTATGAACACAAAATGCTTTAGCTGTGGCACCAAACATACAGTGGGACAGAAATTCTATTACCATTGCAGATTATACCACACAAAACCTTGAGGGAGCCTTACGTACGTCATACCAGCCCTTTTTAATATCTCACAGTAATGCCATCTGAGTTACCATTCCTTTAATGACAAAGTTTGTGCATGCAGAGAAATTATACTCTAAAAGTAGTTTTGGAAGCCTTAACTACCTCTTGAAATGTCATGCTCACTAGCTTGCTGATTCAGTCAGAATAAAACAGCATAAAACTCCAGCATTTTTATTTCAAAAAGTGTTATGAAATATAGAAAAAAGTTTGCTACATAATGTATGGCTAAACTTAATTATGTCATTGCTTAATCACTGGCGAGAACTTCATTTTGCAAACTGCCACTGCTCATAAGCAGAATACAAATTTACATTCAGATCTTTTTCTAGCCTTTATCTCCTCATTATGGCTAAACATTGGAGGCTCTTTCCTATCCTTCCATGGAACTAAACATGTCAAATTCTGTATTTTGTAGCTTGATTACTCTGTCACTGATATATGCAATGTTACCATGCACACAGCCATCCATAAAGCAGCTATCAAAAACATTCTCCAGGCCGTCATCTTAGACTGCACATCTACACATCTCCACATCCACATCTGCCAATTCTCCACATCTCTGCTGCATCGAAGAAGGGGTACTCGTTTCTGCTCCTAAAGCTCTCTGCAGTGCCTCCTGTCCTTGCTACCATTCATTCATTTTGTGGGAGCCTTGAATCATCTCATTTTGCCTGTCTTATTTGTAAACTTTTGACCTTTTTCCATGTTCCCTCTAAGCCTCCACAATTATTCTTCATTTTTTTTTGTCTTAAAAGCTCTCTATAACTATAAGACACATAAAATATTTGCAGTTGCTAAACTCCTAATATGCCAAGGACAATATTGGATCACTATTTTCTTCCCTATTAACCTGTATTTGCCTTGTTTTTCTGTTTTAGGCAATAGGCTGTAAAGGTAGGGACACTGAAAGAGCTGTAAAGACCATCTATCTGCTCTGTGTCTCTGCGCTGACAGCCACCACAGGGTCATAATGTACCGAGGGCTCTGAACAGTGTCACAATCATAAAAATTACAGCGAGCAACTGTGTTAGGAATTAAATGCAAACCAGTCTCTGTTTAAGTAACATTAAACCTAAAGACAAACAAATCATGTTAAGTGATAGGAAAATGGCCCCTAATCAATCCCTTCCGATTTTGTTTACCGACACATCAAGGGAATTTTGCCTATCTAGCAAAATTTTGCTATCAGGCAAAATACCTATACCATATAATATGTCCATATAATAGAAAAGATTGTGAGAGTTATTTGTTTTGCTTTGTTTGCAAACCTGGATTTCTATACGTTCTTGAAAGAATAAAGGGGAAAACTCTGGAGCTTTATCAGGGCACAAAGCAATAAAAATTAGCAGAGAAATCAATGGAGAATAAGAACAATTTCTGTTTCTGAGTGCATTGAGGAGGTGTGTCTAATTGCCCAGACAGCAGGATGAAAGTGTTTCCCTTCTATACATATTAGAGATTAAACATTATAATATTTATAGCAGCCTTTTTTTACATTCCAGACTGAAGGCTTACAGAAATAGTCTTTCAACAAGGAATATTATTAAACCTTTATTTTTTTTCCCTGCAACTATAATATTCTTCCCACAGAGGGAAATCTCTTTCTTCTCTGATACAGTGTGGCTAATCATTAGTTACTTTCCTTTTCAAAGCTGCAGACTCATTATAAAAATGTGAGTAGCTAGCACTTAGACTTCTAACTGAAAGCCACTTAAAGCCATTAGATCTATGAACCCTGAACTCCTGTGCACTCTTACATTGTTAAGGTATAAAGAAACTGTCTTATGATGTTGGTAAGTATATCCACAAAGCTTCTTTATGTCACACAGCACCCATTTTATACATAATTACATGTTATGAGAGACAGAGAACATGAAATACTTGTAGAGAACAGAGCATCCAATATTTGCAAATTATTAAAAAAAAAAGTGATAAAATTTTGCACAGAAATCTGTAATGGCTTAAATGCCAATAATAATAAGTGCTTCTTTCTTTAGTCAATAAAGATTGACAGCAAGAATGAAATAAAGCAATATAAAAGTGAAAGAAAGCAAAATTGTCAGCATGAATTACATTGGTGAAGTTGACAGGAAACGTGTCATTGTCTAGGTGCTTAGGCAAAAAAAAAAATAAAAAATAAGCCATGTGAAACTGGGAGGCAAGAATTTTATAGTCCATTGTGCCAGTATACTAGTTAATTCTGCAGAATTCACAGTATTTTTGCAGACTGGAAGATATTAAGTGGGGAGTGTAAGGAACCAGCCATTTAGCAACTAAACCCAATTAACACCGAGATAAGATTTTGCATTAAGATTGCTTTTTCATTTAGAGGAAATAAATAAAATCTGTCTTGTATTCAAGTGTAACAGATACAATCACTGCATTTCGCAAGCATTTCATTCTGTCAAGTGCATGGTTTCTATTACAGCTACTTCCCTCTCAGATCCTCTGGATAAGCCACTCATAATCACTCCCTGGAATATTTCAGTCTAAATCATCTAGGGATTACACAAAACTAAATGTTAGCCAGTTTAAATTAACCCATTGCATTTGGATAGAAATTATTACAAGGCAATGCAATGCTGCTGATCACCCAAAGGATTCTTCTTGGGTAGAACCCTACTCCTGTTACAAACTTGTTCTCTTCTGTTGAAGGCCAGATGCAGTGAGGTTCATGCAGCTATGTCTCCAGGCATGGTCAGAGAGCATGAGCTCCCTCCCACTTCCATCTGCCATTGTGGCGGATGAAGTGTTGTTGCCTTAAGTGTTTCACCATCCCACACTGCTACTGGACATTACTACCCCTTCTCAGCTGTTTGTATGCAGATTTTATATGTTACAGTGATAAAAAGGAAGTGTTTTTTGTGCTAGTGCTGTAACAAGCGTGTCCTTTTTATGGGGAGGTTCTGCTTTGATTTTGAGAGCCAATGTAATGCTAAGGTTTAAAAATCATTCCTTCTTGCTAATCCAATGAAGAGTGATTCCACTAGAAAGTAGGAAGACCAAATAATGAATGTTGCATATGACACTCTACACAAAAAGCATAATGTAGGAAAGAATTGCATCAGATATTTACATTGCAGAAGTGATATCTAAGAAGAAGTAGAGAATGTATGTACCTTAATTCCTTCCATTGACCTAAAAAAATTTTTTTGCTTCACATGAAACAAGGCTCCGTGAGAACAAACACTGTGAGAATGTGATAGATTCTAGTACAAGATGGACTATTCATTGAGCATCCAGCACAAAATTTCTCATAATTTTCCCCATTTCTGATAAATTTATTCTATAATATATGAAAGGGATTCTATTTGTCCAGGCTACTGTCAGTGATTGAGCTTTCTTTCTGCCAAAGGTCCTGCAAGCAGTGGAAGTAGGAATCAATGCAATTACCAATGGTGCTCTGTTGAGTTATGAAACTTCATTTTGGACACACCCTAAATGCAGAATTCTATTTCAAAAAGAAAATTCCTCATATTGTGCACTGCTTCTCCTCCCCAATCATATTTCATACAGTAGTTATTTCTGTCTAAATGTCCCATTTGTAGTTTATATTTCAAATAATTTCTCTGTTTTGTAAGTAATGCTATTGCTCTGCTGTACACATTTCCTTTTTTTCCCCCATCACTGGGCTTATATTTATTCCAATTATAATTCCATGGACTGGAAAAAACTCCATATTTAATTTTCTAAGTGTGTGGTTTCCCATTTTCTTCTCTGTGACCCACATGCAGACATAAGTACCATTTCATGCAACTTAATTTCTGTATCAGGCACATGACTATACTTGAAGACCTTTGATTTACAGACAGCTGATTTAAACCTGTTGGTCATCCATTAAAAGAGAGTTTTCTGCTACATAAACTTTGGATATAGAAAGGGGAGTTTTTTGGAAGTGTTTAGGTTCATTCCAAAAACACTTCCTATCAGAAGACCCAGGGGATGATTGTCCTTTTTATCATCTTGATGCTTGTGACAGCTTTGCTTGTTGGTTGCTTTGTTTCTGGCTTCACATGGTATCACATACTGGGATTCTATTTTTTCTTTCAAAAGAAAAAAAAGCAAAGGAATGTTATCTTGCCTTTTACGAATTCAGTAATGTGACGTTCAATAATTAATAGGGCCACTTCCATACCATTTACTTTTTTTTTTTTTCTCCAAAATAAAAAACCCCAAACCCATTATGATCATTCCTGGTTATTCTGACAAACAAATCATTTAAACATTTAATGGAAATAGGTGGAAGGATACAATCCTTCCTTGCAAAAAGGAATCTCACTATTGCACCTCCACAAGATACTTCTGGCCTTTTTCATTGTTAACATTACATACAGCTCAATCTTTTCCTGACCTGTGTAATGGTGAGTGCATGTGTAGTGGCCAATGCTGCTGAAGCCTGTCGATTAGAATTTATCCAAGCAGCCCAAAGGAATGCAGAGCAGAGAACATTTTTCTGCTGACCTACACAGGAACACTTTGCAGCTCCACT
>NW_009648043.1:2096414-2125070 GCF_000708025.1 Charadrius vociferus
CACTCCTCAAGGACAGACAGCAGAGACTTGCACCTGTGGTGTGTGGATGCCTGCAATCAACTATCGCCCTTCCAAGCACTCTTTTGAACACCGTGACCTGCTGCTTAAGGAAAGGAGTTTGCTCTCTTCTGACTTTTCCTTATTAAAGAAACTGTTCAGCACAGGATTGCGGGAAGGGAGGGGGTTGGTTTCAGATAATGGTTCTCCATTTGCAGCTCATTCATGTAGTCTCTTCTCGTTCCCAGACTGGCACTGGTCACAATGATGCAGTATCAATCAATAATAAGAAAGACAAATTTTTACTGCTTGCATTTTTCAGAGAAAGGGAAATCACTAGACTTTTTGAACCCACTCATTAAGATAAGCCTGGCTCTTTCTCCACCACCACCTCAAAAGCTGACTTGTTCATGCACACTTGTTATAGAGTAAGTGGTTATTACTTATGCAAATGGTTCTAAAATCAGAAAAGTAGTAAACACAAAAGAAAGTCAAACCAAACTGATGGTGACCTGAGACATGAGAGCAACCAGTTAATTAGGGCATGAGCATGGTACAGAGTCAGATAAGTAAATTAGATGGAGCAAAAGCTGGATCAGACAGAATAGAGAGAAAATAAAGAACATAAATTAGCATCCTTCCCCGTTGGACTAAATATTCCAAAAGTCTGGTGACTATACTAGTGAATGGTCATGTAATTTTAAGGCTGCTTTGCAATACACAAGTGGACAGGGATAGAATTAAAGACATTCTTCTGTTTCGAGATTTACATTTTTTAATTTTCATGTTTTTTTAATGTGGCAGCATTTTTTTGGAGATTCTGTATATAATTTATATGAATCTCAGTAACTTATCTATTTATAATCTTGGTGCAGAGAGATCGGAATAATAAACTGCAAATCATTTCCAAACTAGTGCCACTGGCATTCATCCATTTTTCCTCCAAATCCCTCCTCAGATATCACTTCTTCCATAGAAATCATAAGTACTAACTTATTCAACTATTTCTTTCAAAGAATAACTTCTGGACTTCTAATAGAATGAGTGTTTTATGACCATACTATACTATTATTTGTCTTGAAAAAGGCTGATACATATTCAAGAAATGCATTAAAATTTGGTACACAAATATATCTGCAATTGTTATTCACTCAAGTGAAATTTTAACAGTATGAATCTGTTGGCCGGATCTTGGAAAGCTGAGTTTAACAGTTTTGTGTTTTCTGATCCATTCATGCAATGCTGAAACTACAAAATAGTCTATTATTATATATCTTACTAATTTTTAGCGATACTCCTATCAGCATGGAAAATTCACCCGGAAATATTACCAAATAAAACAGTCCAGTATATTCTGCGATCTTCCTGGTACATTTTATTCCATGTAGGCCTGAAGATATTAATACACTTTACAGCAATAACATTTTCATTCCAAGGTACAGGATTGTATAATAAGGTCCCCAAATGATAAGGAATTAAAAATAAAGCAATCCCCAAACTAACTGCTATAAACATGAAGCGGATGACTTTAAGTTTCAGGTTGGAAGATTTGAGGGATTTCTTGATTTCATTCCATCAGTTTACCTGTTTGTACTTGGAAATTTCACTTAAGAGTGCAAAACATCAGTTACTCATGAACGAGCAATAACTCTGAAAAAGGAAAATGTAGGCATAAAATCAGTAGCAAGCTGGACTTCAAGATTCAGCACATTCCCTTTTTCCCATAATAGTGCACCCTTGCAGTAAGCCATAGAGTGTAGCAGGGAAGCTTTGACTCTCAGCAATATTTTTTCCAGAACAAGAGGTATTCAGCATTCAGTCAGAACAGCGTCGATTTTAGACTAAGAAAAGAGCAAGAAGAAAAGTTAAGTTTTGTTGCATCTCTCTCTGCTGGTAGGATTTCCTGACAATAAAATTTTCTTTGAAATCCTGCAGATATTATGGAGATTTTAATATGAAATGGACGATCCTCTAGGGATCTCTGAACACTGTAGCAACAAAATATTAAAAAATAGATCCAGAAGAGAATACTGTCTCATAGAGGTGACTCCAGAATCTAGTTAAATTTTCTCTCCTTTCTTGCAGGGAGTGTCAAGAATTAAAAAAAAAAACAAACCAACAAACTGACTAATGCTTTTAAAATACATAATAGCAATTAGTGGAAGGACTATAATTAAGAGTTTTTATTGCAGTATCTTTGAGTTGTCACTATAATAGATTAACATGAGAGACATTTCAGAATACTTAAATCATATCAAATTAATATGTTAATCCTAACATTTTATTAAAGTTTTTGTTTGCGGTAATATATCTTGCAGAAACACTGTCATGTGGCTACTTTCTTTTCTTTCTTTTATCTATGTTATAGCACTGCTTTTATTCATAGTGAAAGGCACCATACAGTCTGAAGTGTCCTCAACATGCACATTGAAACAGAAAGATGTGTTCAGAAGCAATCTCACTGATTCACTGGCCACTTGAGACTGAAATAATTAACCAATTGAAATATATTTTGTAATCTTATCTAGAGGAGATATTTTTCCCATATCAGCATTTGCTTGGCTGTTCTTTCAAAGATGAGAACTGGTTAGAAAGAACCAAACTGAGGGAACGAAAAATGACCAGAGGTCAAGGAACCCATGATCCACAATGCAAGACTGAATGAACAAGAGTTATTTAGCATAAACTAAAAGAAAAAAAAAAAAAAAGAGAGAGAAAGAAAGTCACAAGGTGCTTTTGTACTTTTCTGGCTTTCTATTCTTTCACCTATTTTGCTGATCATTTAGGTTACCTGAATTCCCTCTCTGGGGAGGAATTTATAATTCCAATATGCTTTTAACAAAAAAATTAATGGATTTCTCAAATGGATGTATCAAGCTTAACATAAAATTATACATATATACATTATATACATGCATATACATTATATACCTGCACCTATATAAACAAGAATTGATCAGTTTTGGAGTACTTAAAATATGATCTCAAGATTTTAGCAATGTAGCAGAGATCTTCAGTATTCACTAGATAGCCATTGGTAAAGCCCTCTAACATTTTATCAAAATTAAAATTCTTAACAATTCTGCAACATGGACAATCTATGTATTTCGAAACACTTAAAACATAATGAAGCAACATAGTGTCCCCTGAGTAAAGAAATATTATTCTCTCTGTTTTACAAATGAGAAAGATTAGATGGATTGATTAAGAAGAAATCCTACAAGAAAATACTGGGTTGATTTCTATTATCTTGGCCAGTTGCTAGACAAGAAGTGGAAGGTTGTTACAGAGATATTTCAAGAAAAAGGGAAAATGAAAATATATGCTGTGAAATTCATAGCAAAATTACGACAAAGAGTGAAAATATAAGAGCATTTTTTTGTTTTCCAAGGTTGGAGGTAATATGTAGTCTTTTGTTCAGCAACAGACTTCGGAAAATGCTTCACTTTAAGCACAGAAAAGATTTGTGTGGTGACAATAAACTAAGCAGGTGAGTAAGTATATGACTTAAACTGCAATATTTTAAAAAAGTAGAACTCCAAATCTAAATGCTGAATCTAGTGCTGTAAAGAGAAAAGCACAAGAGCCAAAGAAAAAAGGAGCAAAAGATCTTTTCAAATTTCAAGACTTTCTCACACCTGCAAAAAACCAAAGTCACTAGTCCTCCAAATATATGTTTGTATACGTACAGATAAATTTATGTATGTTACTCCAACTATATGTTTTACCTCCACTGCCGTAAAACCAGTGCCTAAGATGTCACACATTGTAGCCCACCAATAAGTATTTGGGATACAACAAAACACTGTAGCAAGCTTCTCCACTGCTTTACACAGTGTGCAGTCAACTACTACTACACAGATGTCCACTGTGGGTAAAACCAAATTCACCTGATACCTTATATATATGCAATGGAGTAAATAAGTCAGTGTGCATAAAGTGGAAAGCAATGCCAAAGGGAAGGGGGCACAGCTTGCTTTTCCCTCATGTCCAACTCCTTCTTCTCTTTAAGACCGGCTGAGATTCACTTCATTCCTGTCAGTTTTGCACCACCGTGGTGCTGTACTGATCTTTGTAAATTCTTTTGTAATTTGGGGCCTTGGATAAATAAATGAAACAGCCTTTGGCATACGACAATTATATTTATTTAGTAAGACTATTTATTTATTTATTTATTTACTTATTTATTGTAGTAATCTAAAGATCCTTCTTTCAGTTATCTTGTAGAATGGGTGAAGCATAACCAGTGTTTCCATTCCAGTGGGAAAATATGTGGCTAACATGTATGAATAAAGGAGAAAAAAAATCTTTGAATAGGGTTCCTGATGATCTTGTTATGACAAAAAGAAAAAAAAAGTGAACTGAACCAAGGATAATGTGAGAGGGGGAAAGCTGCCTTACAGTGATGAGGGTGTCTCTGTAACATTTCAGTCCTTGTATAGAAGTATTTCCACCCAGTCACACACTGTTTTAAGAATCTTCTATATTAATGATATCATTTCCTTTCCCCTCGTTTTTTGAACTTTCATAAATGCCTTTACTTCTGATTTTTTTTTCCTTTTGACTCTGGCATTTTATTGTGAATGTCACAGAGGATCCTTAGTCAGGAATAATAATTATTTTAATATGTATTTACTTAGAGATTACAGTTGATTCTTTAATAGCATCAGTCAAAAGCACATGCTGCAAATTGTGTGAGTATTCTGTTTCTACTGCTGGCTGTGATAATATCTACTCCACATAAATGCATGCCAGTGATTTTTTTCTCCCCAGCTCAAAGAGTCAACATATTTTCTCTCATCTTCTTTCTCTGTTTCTAAGCCAAAACTCTGAGGAGGTTCATTCCACAGATAACTTGGTCAAATCCACTACCAGCATGACTGGGTACAACTTCCTACTGTTTAATACAGATACAACCAATCATGAATTGTACCATTGAACTTGGAGCATAAGTACACTTATTTCCGAAAACAATAATGATTTTCATGGGTTCATATTACAGAGAGAGTATAGTCAGTTCCAAAATATCATCATAACTTACGTAAGAGAGAGCTTTCATGATTAATGACTTACTGAGATCTGCACTTTGTTCTTCCTTCCATTCATATGATCTGTGGTCATGAATACAAGGCATTGCCCTCATATCAATGTAGTTTTTTTCACATTCCTTCAGCAGAATGTGAACGGCTGCCCATCTTTATGTCTGGTGAACTGTGTGTCTTTTTTTTTTTTTTTCATACCTGGCAAGTTATACATTCTTAGGTATCACCACAGAACTAGTAAGAGCTTTGTGGCATGAACATGCCATTTGAAAACATTTAGTCCCAGACTAGACAGATATTGACTAAACCACAGTGGTTCAAATTTAAGAAAAAATAAAGAAAATCGTACAACTGAAAGCAAGTGACCTTCTCAAATATGCCTGTAACTGCAGTCAACCTCCTAAAATTCAGGAGGAAACTCAATACTGAGGGATAAACAAAGCCTAGAGCTTTTACAGTCAGACCCCAACTATCTTCCCACCAAAAGACTTTGAAGTGAAATCTTCACAGAGTTGTATTTCTACCTGGGCTTCTTTCTTGGGAGCTGCACTCTGAATAAGATCTCAAAGCTTAAATTTTATTTTTATTCATGTCCTTCTAGTTGCTGTTACTAGCACAGATTGGAGGAAAATTTTCATGTCTATAGTGATTTCATAATAAATGCTTGTTAGCAGACACAGGCTTGTTTCAACATACAGAAGGTTTAGACCATATCTTTTTATTCTTTTTTTTTTTTTTTTAATTATCCTTTCTCAGTTCCATCAGAAGTTTCCCTCTTTCTTCCTATTTTTCTCTCCCCATACATTCCTATGTGGCAACTGTTTAATGTACAGAGTAGCTGAACATTGACATACCAGTGAGGATGAAGCAACAGTGGATAGTGTTCTGTGCAGCATGTATTTTCTGTTAACAGTGTGGGAACTAAATATAAAGTTCTCTAAATTCAGCAGCTCTTCATAGCTTGTAGAGTTAAAGGCTCTGTGCATATGCAACATCAGTGATGAACAAGGATCCATGAACGCTTTCTTTGTGTTCGCCATAAATCTGCTACATAAGGTGCTGCAAAGTGTAGTTAAGACAAAATATTTTTTTAAGAGCTGAAACTTTTCTGTCCTCCCCCAATTTTAATCTGAGAAGAAAACTTGTAAGGTTTATGATGTATATCTGAGATCATCAAGTGATTACTGCCACCTAGTTCATTCTCCATGCAATGAGTTATATGCAATTAGTAGAAATGAAGGGCCAAGTCCTCAGCCAATGAATCTAACAGGAGATAATAAAAAATTATTAGGACATCCAGTCCCATTTCTCTTAAGGAAAACTTGCTTTCTGCCATACATTTTTTGTGTTTAGCTAATCTTCTTTTAAAGGCCTCAAAAGGCATATTGCCAATGATGGTTGTCCCTCCAACCAACATACCCTCTCGCCTAAGATGTACTCACATGTATGCTGAGCTTTCCCTCGGCATTGCAAGTAAGCTGTACATCACTTTTCAAAATACGTTATAGGTACAGTCTCTAAATTATTGAACAAAAGAAAGGAAAAAACCCTCCATTGCACTCTGAGGATAGGGACGGATTGTACCTGCACTGCCCACGTGCCAAGGAAATCTTTAGTCATCCCTAAAGATATCCCATGACAACAGTGCGAGCCTCTCTGTGACTTTATATTCTTGATTAGAGCAAAAGCAAAACATTTTATCATTAGTATCAACATCCCACTGCCAATGACTTACTTTCCAATTCTCACATGCTTCTTTCTACTCCATTTTTTAACCAACTCCACTGCAAACCTCCTTCTGAGAAGCTGCAGCAGCAAGTAAAATGAGTGAGCCTGGGGTACATCTGTCCCCCCCTTTTTGCCTCAGCTTTGTGATGTCTCTCATGGCAGTAAACTGAATTTCTATGGAAAAAAGACCAGTCTGTGAACTCAGCTTCTCTGGGTCACAGCAGCATAGCCCACAGCAGCTGAAAAGGACCAAGTATTATTTGACCAAGACCCAAAAATTCTGAAGGCTCAGGTATTTTACGGCAGAGTACTTTGAGTACAGAGCGTAACTGGGGAGTGACACCCTCTTTCTCACCAGGATCCAGCTTCTTTGGAGCAGTGCCTGCTTTACCACATTAAAAATAAATAAATTATGCAGACTATCTGCCTTGCCCCCAGATCTTTTAATCAGGCCAAAACCTGCTTGTGTATGATCATTTTTACTTTGTCAATCCAGGAAAGTAGAGAAAGTTCTCAGAAGGACAGACAAGAACTCTGTATGCTAATTGCCCTTCTGACTGGAGAAAAATGTAGCAAAAAAACTGATTATAAAGGAGGACAATGAAAAATTAGTTGCTTTGTCTAAATGCTTCCAGTTGTTGATAAATGCTCACTGTTTAGTCTCACCAATTTTTTTCAGCCTGCAGCTGCAGGGCCAGTGTTCCTCGTGCCTCGCCATGACTGACGATCTGACTGCGTGCCAGATAATCACCAATTCCTGCTCTGCTGTCTGCTTCAGTTATTTTTTTAAGAGCATTTTTTTCTCCTTCTCTTGAACCTGATGATCTCACACCGGAAATTCAGCTTTTCTCCCAAAGAAGAGGGTCTTTTGTGATGGCAACAGAGCACTCTTACAATCAGCTGGGAGTTTTCCTTACTTAGGCAAGAAAAAAAATAAGGTCAAGAATTGACAGAGTTCCAGCAGTGCTTAAACGCTAGCAGCACAAAAAAGCTATTTAAGGAGCAACAAAAACCTAAAGACACATTTACTCTGAGGTAATGGTGACATAATTTTTTGGAGAATAATTCCCAGTTATTTTAAGCTATTTTTTCTTGCTGCATTCAGGCCCAAAATGTGAATAGGATATAGATGTAAACTTTACATGGAGACAGTGTGTCTCACAAATCAGTGTAGAAAGGTCCAGCACAGAAATGGCTCTTTACCTTGACAATAAAGGCCAGTTTGATAGTTTATTTTCTTTATTCCTACAATGAGTCCATTGAAGAACCTTCATCATTTTTATTCTGCTTCAATGCCTTACAGTTTTCTATCCCTTGTAAAGGAAATAAAGTTACTGAAGGCAATTTGGAAACTCTGAATGAGATCTTGTTTTGAAGTTTCATAATGATTTCATGAATTTATTTTGTACTGCAAATTACAGTCTCTTGATTGCTAACATGAGACTTTAAGGTTTTTATTAGCATGTCTGTGGCCAAGAGACTGGTCAAATTTACTTTAGCCTTGATTCAGGCTTCAGCAGTGCCCTTACTTTACAAGTAAAAGACCCCTTTGTGATCAGAATATCTTTACCCTGATAATTTAATTTCTGTACTCCCATTTTTCATTTCCCAGTTGACTGCTCCATGTCCTCCTGCACAGACATTCCTGGAGAGGAGCTAGTACCTATTTCCTTTCCCATACAATATTATGGGACAGCATATCTGCTTTTCACCACCATTTTGCCCTCTAGAAAGTCTTTTCTATGCAGTTCCTAGAAACTGAGCCTTGCACGAAGCAGTAAAAATGGTCCAGTTTCTCCAGTATGACACTCCCTGTGCTATTAGATGCCCAAAACAGTATAGGACCCTTTTCCCAGATTGCACAGAAAAGAGGTAAACCATGGCTTCCAAACTGCTGTAGCAGGATTTCTTAATTCCCATTTTGACCCATTTCTTGTTATAGTGATCTCAAATTATCCTACGTGGAAGGCAGGATATGGGAATGAGGCTCGGATGTATCTCAGGTAGCTTTAACTTTCCAAAATGTTTTTGTATCGTCTAATTCAGTTACAGAGATGACAAAGATGATAGAGGTACAGGTACAGGTACAGGTGGAGATGGAGATGGAGATGGAGATGGAGATGGAGATGGAGATGGAGATGGAGACGGAGACAGAGATAGGGTAGAGACAGAGACAGAGATGATAGAGGTGGAGATGGAGATGGAGATAGAGATAGATAAAGAGATAGATGGAGATAGATGGGGATGGAGACGGAGACAGACAGATATAGATATTTCTTCTACTGCCAGCGGAGCAGACATGTTCACATCCTGAGGCCAGTTCACTCCATTTAAACACTTACTTTCAGATAGGATGAACTGTGCCCTGTTGGTGCTTGTATCTTTAGGGATTATAGTGTCAGCTAGAATGACTCACTTTAGATGTCTGACATATGGACAGAGAAAGTTAGATGACGGGTACTTCACCACAAGATCCTGTTCATGGAAAGCTATCACAGAGCAAAGAAACTGGGGTTAATCTGCTGTTGTGTGAGAAAACAGCTTCTGTAAACACATCACACTGTTCAAGCTACACAGCCCCCTGCCAGGATCTGCTCTGCCAGTGAGACCATAAGGACAGGAGCCTGACGCAGCTGGGGGCAGGGGGATGCTAGCAGGTTTGTTGCAACGCAGTATGAGGGTAAAGAAGGGCCAGTTGCACAGGGCTTTAGATGGGACTGAGATCTTAGATCACTATTTAAAACTTCCCACTGAAGATTCTGGCCAGCTCAGTTCTTCAATGGTGAAAATATTTAAATCATAAAGAAAGGTTTGTCAAGCATTAAACGCTCCTATAAAGGTTCAGGATCCACTACTGATCTTAGATTACAGATTCCACCCCTTATTTCTGAATTTGTTCTCCTGGGTCTCCCTGGCCTGTCCACACCTTTGAGAGATACAGTGTATATGAACAGAAATGTCTGTCTTCCACACTGCTTTTTTCTTTCCTTTCACCTCAAAAATAAATTAAGTCTTGCACGGAGAAACATGTGTGTTACTTTTCAAAAATATCAAAGAAAGTCCTACAGTTTTTCAGTGAACATAGTACTTTAAAAGGATAATTGGCATAATTGGCAGCATCTCTGTCTTGTTTAAAGGAACACAATGACTCCAGACGTTCTCAGTTACAGCAGACTCTGATTTGAATTGTAACAATTAGAAATGTCCACTGGGTAGATCATCTTGTCCTTTCTGCTAATACAGTATTGTTTCCTCTGATACTTTCCTTGGTTTTTCATCCAATCTAATTTTGCCACTCTTCTTGACAGAATATTTCTTTGTCAATAGGTCTATTGGTAGTAAATATGACATTGTACTCAGTCCCCATTCTCCTGTGTTCTATGGAATCCCATTTTTTTGAAAAAGCAGTTATATTTCACAATGCCACCTCCCTTAAATGCCCACACCTCCCCCTTTCTCAGGAAACAAACAGCATTTAATATACTTTTTAGAACTTGAGACCAATAAGTGTTGGTTTAGCAAATTCAGGCTGGAGCTGTCATGCAATGTTCTTGTAAAGGCTCAGGCTTGAATACCAGTCAAATATCATCCCCTCGTTATTTTAGCACATTTGGTCCTGCGATAAATTCCAGACGTTCAAAAAAGAATGCAAATGAAAGAACAGAAGAAAATATTTGATCCATAATTTGGGCAAAGGTTCACATTTATTTTTAAATAAGTGGAAAACTGAGCTGAAAAACTGTTCTTTTTATTCTTGGTTACTTAACTGTTCATGATACACTTAAACCATTGTCTCTACAAAATAAAATTATTTAGTTCTTTCATATTTTTTTCAGTAATAAGAGTTAATTAGACTTTAGTGTTTTGTATAATATAACAGCTGGATTTGAATCACCCCAGATATTAGTTTGCAGACCCAAAACCACATTGATCTCCCAGTGCTTGAATAAGATGAAACCAAACTCTTCTGTGAGAATAATAATCACCACACATTTGTGATTCACATTTGTAAAATCAAACCAATGAATAATGAAAATGCCAAAATAAACCAAGATCTATTAAATCTATTTTCTGCCATGTTTTCCTAAAGAATAAATTGATGTGATTGTGTAGTTTGGGCAGACATCTGTCCAACTGTCTGCAATGACTCTTGAACCCACTGGGCAATTTTCATTGAGTTTGACAGAGGGATAAAGGTCACAGTGTCACGCTTCAACAAATGTTGTGAAAATTGTTAACTAAGTATGGGAAATAAACCCAAATTTCAGTTCTCACTGAGAAAAAGTTAAGGACACTTGCTTATCATACATTTTGTTTACTACCAACCAGCTGCCTAATTAGCTAATGCATAGCTTTAGGGAAGAGGAAGGGAGGATAATATAGGAACATAATGGAATTTGGAGTAGTTCAGTACCAGCACAGAAATTTTAAAGGATACACATCAATAGGAAACCACACTTCTTTAGGTTGACTGCTTACACAACAATTTGTTTCTCCCTAAATCAGCATCACTTAATCTTTTGTTGCTGTTGCTTCTTTCCTCCTTCATTTACTGGTGCATTCTGCTAATAAAGCAGTGAGAGGTGGACATCAGAGTTCAGAATCCTGCCTAATAATACCTAAAAGTTCTATGAATGTGATCTTTAATCTAACCAACTGAGAACTACCCTTAGCATAGTCTTACTTTCAGAGCTTCCAATAACACAGAATCAAGATTCTAACATTAAGCAGATTAAAAGCTTTTTCTTTAAATTTAGAATAAGTAGCTAATATTAGACAATAAAAATGCATGCATAATTTGCTAATAATAATCCTACAAATACTAACTTAATTTTCCTTCTACTAGTTAATTTTATTCCTTTTATGCTATTATTATGATGGACAATACGAAAAGAAGTCTCTGAGCCAGAAGACTGGCTGTCTTCTTCCTGGCTTGTGTCACTGATTTGTTTTGTAATCACAAACATCTCATTTTACCTTTGTTTCCCATTCTATTCTTTGTCAATCTTGTTTGCTTATGAAAGCTGCTAAAAAGATAAACACCCTTCTGCTAAACATTTGGACCCAATATGCCTGAAAGAATAAGACATTTGGCTCTGTTATAATACTGTTAATGATATTTTTGTTGCTATTATTACACAGCTATGCAATTACTGTAAAGAATCTGCTACTGCTTTATTTTGTTACCTTGGTAAGTTATGTGTAGGTAAGTCCCTTCTGATGCAAAATTGCCATTGACTTCTACCTCTGTACTGTTCAATATCTTTGTCGCGGACATGGACAGTGGGGTCGAGTGCACCCTCAGCAAGTTTGCTGACGATACAAAGCTGTTTGGTGAGGTAGACACGCTGTAGGGAAGGGATGACATCCAGAGAGACCTGGACAGGCTGGAGAGGTGGGCCCAAGCCAACCTGATGAAGTTCAACAAGGCCAAGTGCAAGGTCCTACATCTGGGTCGGGGCAATCCCAAGCACAAATACAGGCTAGGCGGGGAATTGCTGGAGAGCAGCCCTAAGGAGAAGGAACTGGGTGTGCTGATTGACGAGAAGCTCAACATGAGCCAGCAATGTGCGATCGCAGCCCAGAAGGCCAACCGCATCCTGGGCTGAATCAAAAGAAGTGTGGCCAGCAGGTCAAGGGAGGTGATTCTGCCCCTCTGCTCCACTGTCGTGAGACCCCACCTGGAGTACTGCATCCAGCTCTGGAGTCCCCAACATAAGAAGGACATGGACCTGCTGGAGCGTGTCCAGAGGAGAGCCACGAGGATGATCCGAGGGCTAGAGCACCTCTCCTATGAGGAGAGGCTGAAAGAGTTGGGGCTGTTCAGCTTGGAGAAGAGGAGGCTCCGGGGAGATCTTATTGCGGCCTTCCAGTACCTAAACGGGGCCTACAGGAGAGCTGGGGAAGGACTTTTTACTAGGGCATGTAGTGATAGGATGAGGGGGAATGGCTTTAAACTGGAAGAGGGCTGGTTTGGATTAAACATTAGGAAGAAATTTTTTACTTTGGGGGTTGTAAGGCACTGGAACAGGTTGCCCAGAGAGATTGTTAAGGCCCCATCCCTGGAGGTGTTCAAGGCCAGGCTGAACGTGGCCTTGGGCAACCTGGTCTAGTGGGAGGTGTTCCTGTCTGTGGCAAGGGGGTTGGGACTCAATGATCTTCAAGGTCCTTTCCAACCTAAACCATTCTATGATTCTAGGACTTTTTATGTAGATGGAAGACCCTTTCATTTTAGATCTAATCCACCTCCCACTGTGACAATTTTCTTATATCAGGGGAACCCTTCTAATAGGAGCTCTTCTTGACAAAGCTATTCAAGACCGAACATTGCATGTTTATACTTATACAGGATCTAAGAAACTCTAAAAATCATAGAAATTACTAAAACACATAGGTTCTGATTTGTAGCTGATATAACTGATTATAATTTCCGACATCATTCGCTGTGAAAATTTTAAAGATCAGTTGTCTTAATCAGTGGTCTGGAATCTCTTGCCATTTAAATTTAACTTTTTTACAAATTTGGCCTGATCAAAAATTATATTAAAAACATATAACAGACAGTAGCTGAAAATATTGAAGTTGTGTAGGACATTTAAGCACATGTTCCTTTAAAATATAACACTTCACTATTTTGGATGAATATCAGTCTTTCACAAAGAATGTTCATGAGCATATTGGACTGGTTAGTAAATGATCTTCTCCTAAGGCATATATTTTTTATTATGTGGGTCTCAAAACTCCAAACTAAACCTAAGTACAATGTTGTTGAAGTGAGTTAGGCACTTTGCAATATTTTCAAAGACTTTTGGGACATGATCCACAAAGGGACTTGGTGCACCCTACTAGCACTTCAGAACACAACCGCAGATTTTAAATCCACAGGCCACTTCTCAGGTGCTGCTTAAACTTGGAAGGCATTTGATTTTCACAGCTGTTTAAATGCCAGGTGCTGCCTCATTCCCATTCCCATGAGTCCCAGACACAGCTACACCCTCAGACCAAGTGCTACCAAACTTTCTCCTGACCACAAGAAAGTGAGAAAAGACACAGCATCTCTCCAAACTGGCCTGCCAGTGGGCTTGCAGTGAGTTGTCAGAGTCCATCCAGCCCTAAACTCTGTCACATCATGCCCAAGCATGGATTTCAGGCACCGAGGTGTTCTTACTAATGTGGCCACTCCAAAAGATGTAAATTGTTTGAAAATCACACTGCTGGTTATGGTAAGTAGATACATGAAGATGCTTTTGAAAGTCTTGCCGAAAATAAGCTCTCTCTTCCCCTCTCCCCCTGCCTCTCCCTCCCGTTCTCTTTCTCAGTTACGCTACTTCTTCTCCAGGTGAGATCCCACCTGGAGTACTGCGTCCAGCTCTGGAACCCCCAACATAGGAAAGACATGGACCTGTTGGAGTAGGTACAGAGGAGGACCACAAAGATGATCAGAGGGCTGGAGCACTTCTATGTGGACAGGCTGAGAGAGTTGGGGTTGTTCAGCCTGGAGAAGAGAAGGTTTGGGGAAGACCTTATTGCGGCCTTCCAGTAGTTAACAGGGGCCTACAAGAGAGCTGGGGAAGGACTTTTTACTAGGACATGTAGTGATAGGACAAGGGGGAATGGCTTTAAACTGGAAGAGGGCAGGTTTAGAACAGATATTAGGAAGAAATTTTTTACTTTGATGGTGAGGCAATGGAATGGGTTACCCAGAGAAGTTATGGAAGCTCCATCCATCCCTGGAGATGTTCAAGGCCAGGCTGGATGGGGCTTTGAGCAACCTGGTCTAGTGGGAGGTGTCCCTGTGTATGGCAGGGGGCTTGGAACTCGATGATCTTCAAGGTCCCTTCCACTGCAAACAATTCTATGATTCTTTTCTACTATTTTTCACTTTGTTGCAACCATTTGGCACTTTTTTTCCCTATTTCCAACTGACCCTGTTAACCAATAAGTCAAACAATATCCAGAGAGCAGTTGCCAGCAAAGATGAAGTGAAACACCCACTAAGTGGTGTCTTCTAGCCTTCATTATCAAAACTGAAGGTTATTAGACCTAGATCTAAAATGACATGATGCCATTGACTTCAATGGAGTTATATTTATTTAAACTAGCTGTAGATATATCTCAAATTTTAATGACTCATTACAAGTTCAAAAGACCTATGACACAAAGGCACATTTTAGGTTTTAAAATTATTTGGCACTTCTTTTTAAGTAGCTGATCAATGATTTGAAACATTTAATCGCTCTCATTCTTTTTGCTTACGTGAGTACCAAACAATTTGTGTTATTGATCCAAGCATAGTGTTACAGTAATTTCTTCAGTGATTTGTTAGATTACATACTCTGGTGGTTGTCTATACCCGTGATTATAGTTAGCATAGCCTTTTTCCATGCTGTTCATTTCATACTACAATGATTATAGTTATTATCATTACTATAATTATTGTTATGAGTGTCAGATTGTTTAACAGGTTCTATAAACATATACATGTTTTTTTAAAAGATTTGTCCAATGAAACACTTTAAAATCACACTTTTTTCTATTCAAACTATTCTTATGTTTTATTAGTTTTACTCTTATTCATTCTTTTTCATAAAAATAAGCATCCTACACACTGAGGAGCTTATTTAGCTAAAGCCCTGGCTTTCGGCTGCTGGAAAAAGAAACATTTAGCAGTACATATGTCTGTTCTTATGAAACAAAGTAAGATGTACAATTAAATTGAGTAGGATAGGCAGAATGGAGATTTACTGAATGTCAGGGCACTACAATGAATTTCACCAGCCATTAAGCTCCAGCCTAAGAAAAGCAAACAAGAAGTCTATTAGAAAACTGGAGGTTTAACATTTGGTAAATAACCATCTTCTTCTCTTCTGGCCAAAATTAGCCCTCAGGCTGCCCACAGATCTGGTCCTCCTGCTGTGAACCAGTGTGTCTGCAAGGCCAGCTGCAGCATGGCAGAGCAGGCCCTGGGAACACGCGGGACCACATGCCTGAGTGCACCCAGGGAGCAGGCAGACCGTGGACACATCCCCCCAGGGTGGCTGGGCAGTCAGCCGTTCGGCAGGCAGGGGCCTGCCAGCGTGTCTAGTGCTTGGAGCAGCTTTTGCAATCACACATCAGCTGCTGTGGAGCCAGAGTCACTGAGTCGCTGCCAGCGTACTCCTTCTGTCCTGCTGTGAGGGCATCTATGATGCCCCATCGGTGGGGCAGCACAGAAGGCCACAACACCTGCCAGACCCACCTCCAGAGACCTCTGTACAATGCAAAAAGTAGAATGGGTGCAGTTACACACCACTTACAGTGAGTTTTCCCAGCAGATACAGCACTGGAACTATTAATAGAAAAAAGTAATTTTGTCTCAAATAAAAGGTAATAATTTGTTATCAGAGTACTATCCTGAATGGTGAGAGTAAGGACAGGGAGTAGGCTACTTACTCCAGGCTGATGCTGGCCAGGAAACAGGTTTTTCATTAGGAAGAAATCAAAGAAATATGGGTTTTTTCTGGTATGTTTTTTAAGGAGTGTGACCCTAGTAAAAAAAGCACCATGAGAAATTTTTAATGCTTTTGCTGTGTTTGTTGACCTTCCCCTAAGCCATGAGAATTCTGATTCATCCATAGTACTTTTTCATGGTTGGTTTTACTCTGAGCTTCCAGGTCTGTGAGAAATTTAATAAACTGAGTTGTGTATGTTTATACTTTCAAATGTGCCTAAGTAACAGTGACATCCACGTAATTGAGGTACGTAATAACTTCTTCACTGCATTGATCTTGAAGGTCAAAGAGCCACTGGTGGCAGTTGGAGCTATTGTATTCTGATTCAGCTTGTTTTAGGGTTGTGTACAGATCAGGTTTTATTTTATCTGATCCAATTCACCTACTATCCCTGCTGAAGGTACAATTTCAGTAGGACAGGACTGTGTCTTCACAGATAGAAGACAGCCAGAAGGAAACCAGAGAACCAGGGAATTGAAAGTATAGGAAAGAATAGACTCTTCTTGCTGATATAGTTAAACAGAAGACAGTTGTTGAACCATTTAATGTGTCTCACCTCTCTGCATGAGAAAGCCATAAATAATGTAAGGAGAGGGACTAGTTTTCTTCACAGTGCCTGCACAATGGTATGTGTTGAAAATGACATGCACAAGTCCCCATCTGTGAATAAATGTTTAGTTAGATCTTAAGTTCATGCACAAAGAGCAATAAAAAATTAAATAGACAGAGAAAGAAAAAAAAGAATAGTAAACAAAGCTCAGTTCTCTATGGGTTTATTTAAAAACACAGAGAAACAAGAGACAATATTGGTAGCTTTAGTATTTTTAATATAAAATATTAATGATGGAATTTCTGGAGTAATGTATTGGAATTTAATATCCAGCTCCCAATCTCTTTGATTCCTCTGAACAGTGCTCTTTCTCTAAGCTGTACTGACATATGTTCAGTGTGAACCAGAACTGGATGGCTGATGCTGTGAAGTTCCTCTACACAGTCACTCCTTCACCAAAACTTTCAAAAATTTCTTTTGAAAACACATCCAGAACATTATATATTTGAAAATAAGTTTGTGCAAAAATAGAGTTTTTAAAGTTTATGTTAAACACTTGGACTCAATATTACCCTAAAAATTTCCTTCCCAAGGTGATGATGCTAAACACACTTCCTCCTGCAGTCATCATCTCCGTTTCAGACGGAGCAATGTATGAGATGGGTTACCCACTCCTGCTGATGGGTTACCCACTCCTGCTCCAGTAAACTGCATCAAATGGCAATTACTGCAGTGTAGTCGCAGGGGCAGTGGGAAAGTTTCTGCAGTACAGCATAGCTATGGGTAGAGGACACCAAAGAGAATCTGTCCCAGCATTTCTAGAGCTTCCACAGCTCCCTACATTCACAGCCTCCTACTCCTTAATATGCACAGTGCTGGGATGGGGCTGAGGCTCTGGGAATCCTAGCAGAAGTCTCCCATACTAATATCCCTGTAACATCAGGATTTTGTTACATCATATCATCATGTATTATCCACAAGCATGTTCAAATGGCATTTCTAACCCATTTGCAGTTTAAAATGGACAGATCTTACCAAGGAAGAAGATAATTTTCCCATCAACCTAATTACCACTCTGTAAAATAAAAATGTAGGAAAACACGCTGACACCCATCGGTCACATCCTATAAGAGAACTGAAGACAACATGAATGTATTTTCTGTGCATGAAGTGTGTGTTATCTCACTTCAGTCATGGTGAGACCCATCTGATCCTCATCACCCATATGCTTTTATTCACTCAGTGGTCCAAAAAATTCCAGATCCCAAATTCAAATAACTTCACAGACTTCTGTGGACAACTTTCTGCTAGAGAAGGGAGAAAAGAATAAGAGGAGCAGAGTTTTTTTATCAGAACCTGCTATACACAGAGGCAAGAGCAGGACCTGTAGGGCCCGTGGTTGCTCTCTGAGATTTGGGTGCTATTAGTATGTGAAGAGGCTAATTAGAAGCTGCTGACTGGCTAGGTGTTGGCACATGGTGCTTGTGATGAAAAGCAAGCTCAAATCCCAGGAGTCAGATGACTGTATTGGTTGACAAAACAGGAAATCTTCCAAAGGTGCTGGCAAAGGGACACCTGACCTTGCAGGCACCCACTGCATTCGTCCTGTAAGTCTGATGGCAGCCAGTATGGCAGGTCCGTTGCTACAAATTAGTTAATATTTGCAGTGTCTATTGACTTCCCCCAGCACCATGAGAGTGCTTGCCATAGAATTTATCCAGGATCTTTATAAACTCTTAATCTTTCAGGACGATAAGAAACCTATTAAACCACTCTGTGCACATTTCTGAATTTCCCCCACTGCATCATGGGGTGGGTAATGCTAGTCAAGAGCACACAGCAAACAGTAAGCATGACACTGGAGCTCAAGGAGCTATTGACATCTGTAATACTCACAGTGGTATTGCCAGAGAATCAATTCACTATGTTGTCGTCTTTTAAAGCTTTCTAACCCTTTTTTTTCCAGTGTGTGAAGCGCTTCCACAAGACTGATGTATGACGCTGGGAAAATAGAAACTATCTGCACTGAGTTACACCATCAAGACAATGGAATCAGTGTAAAAAGAAAATACTGGTATTTTAGTACTAGCTCTGCTGGATGTTACTGGCAAAAATATTTTCTAAGGGATACTTAATGGTTTCACCTGACAACAATAATTTATTTTTTAAAAGCCTGAACTGTATTAAAAAGCCTCCTGTACCAAAATTCTCTTTCTTTTGTTAAGTAATGACTAATTCTCTTGTATGTTTTATTCTCCTCTCAACAGAGTCAATGGTTTCTGTGTTGAAAAGAATTTAAAGAATGTTTAAAGAAACACTGAAAAGAAACACCATTTGAATGTTTGAAATGGCCTGTGTAGCCTTGAGTTAATTTATTCTAAATATCTTTCTGATTCTTAATAAAATCAGAATCATAAAACAGATACTAACTATCAAAATCCTTTTGCTCCCCAGATGTCCACTAGCTCATTTCTCACTCCACCTTTCATCACTTTTCTTTGGTCTTTCCAAGCTCAGTTCCTATTCCTTTCTAGCGTATCTCAATGATATATTTCTTATGACTGAAGGGCAGAGAGGTTGATGCTGCTTTTCATATACAGGGGTGAGAAAACCCAGCATCAAGCAAAGGGTTACAGAGCTTTTATCTCCTATAAGAATTATTGTCAGAAGCTCTGCTAGAGATCAGCCAAGTCTTGAAATTAAGTGGGAAGTCCTGAGATACAACCTGTTGTATACAGGGCCTAGAAATGGAAGAACATTGCCATGAATTTCCGCTCTGAGAAAAGGTTATTTCCTGGTTTGTGAGATCTGATTTGTGGGACACTTTGGGATTGTAATTGGATTTTATGAACTGGCTGACTCTTTTCTCAGTCTCAACAGCTTTTAGTTTATTCTTGCCTCATAATTCCTGTCTGAGGAATCAGAGGGTCACACTTGTCTGTCTGGAAGAAAGAGTGACATACGTTAGATCTGTCTGGTTGATACACTGGATATGCTCTGTCTAACAGTAAGAAGGTGGCAAAGCCAAGAAAATGAGTTTGACCAACATTACATATATAGAGGGTAAAGCAAACCACCAGAGTAAAACCCAAGGAACTTAGGAGTGAAATAAGGGCTTAAAATGTAAAAGCAAGCTTTGGGCAAGAGAAGGAAATGAAGGCATAGTTTTTGAACAGTGAGAAGATTTACACATTTTTTTACTGTTCCCAATCAGCCAAGATTGCAGGACATTGATAAGGTGGTACTCTGCAGAATTACCATTTGTCAAGGACAGGCAAAAACTTGCCTAACAAATGAAACCGAAATAAAACTCACCTGAACTGTACATGTACCTCTAAGGTGCTCCTCTCCAGAGGAAACCAAGGCAAGGAGTCCTGTGCAAGCTCCAGGGACAGGTATTCTTAAGCTGATGAAGTGCCCACTGAAAACAGGAAAGTTGAGCACTGATCCTGCTCAGCCTCCTCCCACAGAAAGGCAGCAAGCTAAAACTGTGGATCTTGCTAGAGAGACAGTGCTGGAGTACACCTTGCCAAGGAGAGCTGAAGAGTCCATGGGTTTATTACTGGGGACTCTGCCCGTATGGGGGTCCTGCCAGAGTAATTCCATTCAGAGACAGTGCTGGTGAGAAAAAGGCCATTCTCTACCTAGAAAGACCGCTACCCTCCTCCAGTAAGTAACACAGTGCTCAGGCTAAACTACAACCTGTGCTGATTTTAGAACAGTTTGACCAACCCAATGACCAAAACAACTAGAACTAGGGTTTTGGGGAGGCTGGGTGGGAGACAGGGCTGTGATAGTGTGCAAGGGAAAGGAGACTGAATATGAAAGCCACAGAAATGAAAACAGTACTTATAACACGAACAAAATCAGCTACAGGTAGTTAGGGAAGACTACAAGCTGTGGGCATGGAAGTGAGAAACTGCAAGCTTCCTTCAAGGACTGCTTGTGGGAATTATTAAATTTGATGAATTGGGGAGACAGCAAAAGGTGTTCCTTTCCCTGAGGACACATAACCGATGACACCCCAGAAGCAGGGACAGCAATTGTTTGCTAAGCTCTGTCTTAATATGTCTGACCAGATGCAAAAAGGAACCAACAAAAGCTGCTGTACTGGATCAGTCCTAAAGGAAGTCAAAGCCTACACACTGAGACCAGGGGACAGAGAGGAATCAAACCGTCTGACCTCACACGCAATTTACCAAATCAGAACCTGTAAACAGGCTAATTCTGACATAATCATATCCATAAACGTATCCTCATGAGCAGCTGACACACTTGCCTCACTGATGCTTTTGTTCACCTAAGACATAATTCACACAGTGCAATTTGATATCTGTTTGGGCGAGCAGCCTGCCTAAAGATAATCGTAAAATCAAGGAAGGTGAAGACTCCGTATAACGTATAATTAATGAATATGTTGGGCAATGATTCCACTTGAAGTATATTTACATGTGCTTGTGTATTTATGTAAGGTGTTTTGTTTTTATTTAACTCTGTGATGATATCTATGAAGAGCAATGTACTCGATTACTCTGGCATGCAGCACAATGACCTGAAGTTCATACTGTTCACTGAACAGTATGAGATTCACCCATTTTTAGACCAAATTAAACCACAGTAATTATACAGCCTGACTTTTTTTTTATGATTGCAGAAATGGAAGAATCAGGGCCAACAAGTGCTGTTCTTGGTCCAGGTCAGACAAAACACTCATATTCTGTTATTGACCTTACCCTGGCATCCCTGTTCTTTTCCATTGAGTTATTTTATCCCCTTTTCAAGCCTTCTCACCTTCCACGTAAAAACAAAATAACTCAGCATAAAAGCCACACAGAGGGAGCCAACATGATTGCAAAGGGAGAGAGTGGAAAAGGACAGTGTAAAGAGTGGGGGACACTAAAGAAAAGAGCTCAAAGGGACTTTCGTACCTCAAGTAGACAACTTCTGTTGTTACTGTCTCTTTTCATCCCTGCAGTTCTTTCCCACAATGCAGGTGATTGTTAGCAAGCCTGAGGAAGTATCAACTATGATTTATCTTTACAATTTAGATATTAGTAACTAAATAAACTTCATTTTAACTGTTTTCAGACCTAAGCCCTTTTTCTTGGAAGAATATCCCCATCTTCAGTAAAACCGCTCTCACTAAAAGCCTCCCTTAAGACTGTTTCCAACCTAATATTAAGTCCCTTTCACCCTTTAGCACACCGCAGAAAAAGACAGAGGAAATGTTCACTACAATTCAAGAAATCAAAGGATGCTGAAATCTAACCTGTGAACAACCTTTCCACTTTCACGGCTAAATGTTACAACTACCCTTTATTTCTTGACAGCCTGCATTCTTGGGTCCCAGGTGTAAATACTTTGGAAATCTGAGATGCAAGGCTTTCAACTGTATGCTGAAAGCTGTAAATATCAGGCACAATTTCCTTTTATTTTAATGAGTGGGTTGTCATGGAAACTTTGCAGTGGACTCTGGACTTCATACTCAAAACTCTTGAGGTTTCTGGCAGTTCCCTGATGGGTCCTGTCAACTGCTCTTTTCACAGGAAGTGATAATAAAAAGTCACTTTCCTGTTCAGTGAACCTTGAATGAACCGAAGGAGAACAACCTCAAATCCACTCGCTTCCTCTCACTCCAAATTTCATATGCATGACTGATAAGATGCTACTTAACCCTTTCAATAACTTTGCAACCAGCTGAGATCAGTAACAGTTAAAAACTCTCTATTATTACATGATCTTGGAAGTTGTTTGATTTTACATGAAACAGCTATAAAAAGCTGCCTTCTTACAAATTTATAAATGCTGACCTCTAAGGAAGATGGGAGAGTTAAAAGGTAAAAGGACAAAGCCTCAACAGCTTTAATCAGAATACTTTTTTTCCTTCCCAGATTTATTTCCTGAGCTTAAAACATTTCAAAGTAATGGCAGAATGAGGTTAAATTCCTGTTTTCTGATTTTTAATATATGTTACTCTGTAAATGTCTAACATAGATATGTCACATCAGCGAGTAAAAGACAATAAAAACCCCAAAGCATCCTTTTCCATTCCACAATGAGGTATTTTACTGCAAGGTTCATATGTTCAGAAGGTTTTCCTGCTGTACAATACCTCACTGTTATGAAACCATCTTTTGAGAACTATACCCTCAAGGCCTCTGCTTTTACTTCTGAGGAAAGATTCCTGAAATTTGTCCTGAACGTGATCATCAAAATGCCTGGAGATAATCGGGTATCTGTGCTGCTGTTTATCTCTTTTCTCTTGTTTTTCATATTTCTCAGTTTCATGGCTGTCATATTTCAATGCATTGACCCAAATACTGTATATTAATCTAAATTGTCCCTCCCATGGCAGATACATTAGATGTGTCTGCAAGGGAAAGGAAAGAACTGCTTGAAACAGGTGCCATGGAGTGTTTGCTGGCTTGCATTACTGAGTTTCAGAAGCAACTTCAGGAAGATTTTGCAACTCTAGCAGCTCTGGCATGTGCCCATTAACTACTGTGCCCTCATTGCTATCAGTCAGGTCTCCACTTTGCTGCACAGTCGGCTTCCTAACCTTACTGTCTTACCCTAATGTTAGGTTCATTGGGAGGAACCTCAAAAACAAGCAAACAAACAAACAAAATCCCCCAACAGTTCTAGCTGCCTAACCACCAATATAATAAACAGGAGAGAAAGTGGAATTGCTCACTCATTGCTGTAAATTCACATAATACTTCTTAATCCTGCTGGGAAGCTTTGCATCATTAAAAAGTTAGAAACCGCTGCTTCAGCTATTTAGAAGGGATCAGATGGCAAAAGGAAGGAGGAAAATGAAGAGGTATTACTTGTCACTGACAACTCATAAGCAACACTTACAGGTTATGTTCAAACAGGTGAAACACTAAATTGGTTCAGATTTAGTGCTTCCTTTCACCTGTCCGTTTACATGAGAAAACAGTATGATCGTGCCCATATACATCAATATATGAAGTATATGTAAAAAGGAAAAAAATATATATACACATTGTTTTAAGGAACTGTGTTGTCAGAGAGATACACTGGAATTGCTACCTGAAACATTGCTTCCTTGACTATTCCTAAAATTTCTACAAGGGATATTGTTACTTCCATATGAATCTCATTGTGATAGCTGAATGGAACCTGCCTTAAAAAGTAAAGTGTACTGCCTAAAAGAGCAACACTTACCATGAATTGAGCAGGCTAAAATCCTGATCTATAGCTAGATAATTACCTCTTGAAAAGAGGCAAATCCTCATGCCTATGAAAATAGCCGAGGCAGATCAACCGGAAGAAAAAAGTAGAAACACAAAAGTGTAAGTTATAACAGCTCGGTGTGGAGGTGAAGTGGAAGCCTCTAATCTTGGTGAAGGCCACTGTTCAGAGGATTGAACAGCAATGGGCATTACAAGATCCAATGGAGGAAAGCTTAAGTAAGACAAAATCAATAGAAAGAAGATACAAATACTTGAAATTAAGAATTCACTAGTAAATGCAGTGCGTTTTTCTGTACTAGAATTCTAAAAATCAAGATTGCCTGAGATTCCGAAAGGTGTTTGCTTAGTTAATCCACAGCTACTGTTCTTGAAGGCAGACCTAGAGGAAATACGGTCTTGTATGGGCAGCATGACTAGATGATGAAATGGGCTTTTCTGATGTTAAAGTCCAAGAAAGCGATTATCATCCTGTGATGCAAAACTGTCAAATCCCTTCTCTAATCCCACAGCACCACCACGAAGAAAAAAGTCCATGCTGAAGTGGCCCATGTTAGTAAACTGCTGGATTAAGCTTCACTGTTATCACCCTCTGAGCAAATGCAGTGTCTTCACATTCAGATTTTACAGTAGTGTTGCTATGTTTTTGTCTGTACTATTGTCTCAAAATGTACTGATGCCCTACTGAATTCAGTTCAAGCAGTGACACCCCACAGCACTATATTTCTTTAGATGGATGTAGACCTTTCCTAGATCAACAGCCCAAATTACCCCAATGCCTCATTTTGCCTAGGAAGAGTAGAATAATCTTCCTACAAGCATCTAACTGGAAAATACCCAAAAATGCAAAAATAAGTTTATTCACATATTTCATATGATAAATATGCAAACTGTTTAACATGCCTGCTTAGGACTTCCATACTGACTATAGGCTGAGATTTTTTTCACCTGTAAAATTTATTAAAATAATGATTAGCTGCACTGAGTGAATAGTTTCTGGCTTCAAATACTCTCTCTCCAGGACACTAACCTTTTAGTGTTTGTGTTTTCCATTTGGCAGCACAGTCCTTTCTTCATGTTAAACTACTTTGTGATGGCCAAGAATTTGCATTGTGTCTTTACGAACTTCAAGAATTCCCATTGACTTCAAGTGGCCTTGTAGTCAACATTGCTGTCACATACAGAAGTCATTGCAGTGTCAGTCAGACCTTTAAACAGTGACAAACCCATCTAGCCAATTCTGCAGAAGAATCCAGTCATTTACATGCTGCATTTTTGAACCCACAGATCCCATACTCTCAGGCAGAGGTTTCAAGAGGAGTGGGGACTGAAACTAAACCTTCACGTGTGTCATTAGGGCCCGTTATGAAATTCGGCCTGCTTTCTGTTTCTTTTAATGGACAGCATTTTAATGAAGTTGTGAGGGACATTAGGATCAGTGCTGTAATAAAACAGCATAGAAAGCATGAATCCTTACTTATTTCCAATCATACATCTCAGACACTTGTCCTTCAAACAGTGTTTATGTGGTATTTTATAATCTCATCATACTTTTATTACATGCATAAAAATAAAACAATTGCTATGGCAACATGCTGAGATGTTATTTATAGTGTTTCACACAAGCAAACAGGTTGGCAAACAACAGGGAGAAAATGGACATTAAATTACCTCAACTGAAGAAAAAAACCAAACACATAATGAAGTGAAAAAACCTGTATTGCTAGACCTTGCTCAATGCTACACGTCTCTGCCAGTTACCGCTGAAGTGGCTCTATTTCGTACATAAATAAATGCAATATGCATGGTTTAAAAAATTGTTTCAAACCTCCAATTTTATTTTTAATATTTACAGCATAATTGAAAGAAGGATAAGTGGCAGAATTCACATAAGATGACACAAAGCTCTTTCATTATGGAAAAGTGCGCCTGGGGCCTACAGGAAGGATGGGGAGGGACTCTCTCTGAGGGATTGTAGTGATAGGAGGAGGGGTAATGGTTTTAAACTGAAAGGGGGTAGCTTTAGATTAGATATTAGGAAGAAATGCTTTACTTTGGGGGTAGTGAAACACTGGAACAGGCTGCCCAGGGAAGTTGTGGATGTCCCATCCCTGGAAGTGTTCAAGGCCAGGCTGGATGGGGCTTTGAGCAACGTGGTCTGGTGGGAGGTGTCCCTGCCCGTGGCAGGGGGGTGGGAACTCGACCATCTTTAAGGTCCCTTCCAACTTAAACCATTCTATGATTCTATGATCCTGTAATAATAGCAATATATAAAAATCAAGACAGAAAGGCAGAAGACTAGTTATACAAAATCATTCTGACACTGTAGTTAACATCACTCTGAAGAATTAAGTGATGAAGCCTGGCTTAATAAAGGAAAATGTATATTTATGCTATTTCACATATAAGTGGTTTGAGCAAGTGAAAAGAAAAAAAATATCTGACATAGCGATTCAAGGAGTATTGTAAACTGGTGGCTACAAAGTGGCTTCTTAAGTTAAGCCACCTACTAGATAAATCCTTTATCTCTTTGGTTAGATGACAGGACAGAGTAAAAACCTATCTAGCTACACATATGTTAAATGTGCATTAGCAGGTAATCTGATTAGGTGGAATTAGTACAGCATGATTTGGACAAAGATTTTACATTGTTGAAATCTGAAAAAAACTTCGAAAGCTGCCTAACTGGAAAATACATTAAATAACATGTGGATGCTTTGAAATAGGGATGGATAGCTTGGATATGATCCAACGAATTCTGTTCCTGGGTTTTTACATTTTAAAACCTACACCATATTCTTACAAACTAGCAAAAATAGAGAACAGGCAGAAATGCATTATGTGATACTTATGTACTGGCCTATATACAAAATATATTTCAGGGGAGTTTTTAGACAAACATGAATAACTACTTTAGTTAAACTAAGGACTTTTGCTTTTAAAGCTACATAGAAATTTAGAAATATATGGAATCAGACCTTGAGTTCTTTATATATGCATTTTAAGCTACATTTACTCAATGCTGCCAAATTCACACTGCACTTAGTATTTACACTGCACGACACTGCGAACTTAGAAGAATGGCTGAGGATGTTGCCCAAGATGTTTTATGTGACCTGAATGATTTAAATAACACAGATGAATGGAAAGACTTTTGCTGCTGCTTTGCTGCGTCACAGCTGAAAGTAAACTTCTACATTTAGCATCCGGGCATGGCAGCTCATCTATGATAGTAATTTAAACACAAATTCTCTTCCCAGAAATTGGGGCAAATCCTGCTCTGAAATGTGCGTAGCTGGCATTTGCCACATTCCTGGCTGATAACTGACCTTCACTAAAACTTGCGCTGCTTTAATGTTGCCAGTTTTGCAGTACCCAGATCAGAAAAGCACAAAGTTCCCAGCGTGCATCCCTGTCCCAGATGCTCACATCTGTACCCTCACACCACCTCCAGGCACTGCTGAGCTGACACAACTCTTTGTGGGGCTGCACTGTCACCAAGATCACTGAACTTATCTGGCTTGAAAATAAAGGTGTTTTTTTGGTTTTGCTTTTGTGGTATTTTTGACCTGCACAGGTTCATTGTTTCAGCCAAGAGCTCAACGTCACAGAAGCTTGTGTTGGCACAGCTGAGGGGATGAAGGGGTTGGGAATGCTTTAAACTGTCATTGTCACTGAAGCTGGCATATTGTGAAGTTACAGCTTGAGGAGAGCAGCACATAGCATTTTCCCATATGAAACCAATATAGTACCACATTAATGATTCTGTATCTCCAACAATACAACATTTTTGGTCATTTTAGTCAATGGGAATTGGATTTGCACTGCCCAGAGCAAACATTTGGTAATAATCTACGAAACGCCAAAAAGCCTCCTAATTTAAAATAGTTAGCTGAATGCATTGCAAAGATTTTCTCACAAGGAAAACAAAACATTTAATATAAATCCTAATTTTTTTCCAGTGTTTCTTTTAAAGACTTCTATTTCAAGTCAACAGTCTATGACTGAAAACATCAGTCATCCCATATTTCCTTATGACTGATGGGCATCAAAAAGTGTACCATGCATTCCAGAAAGTAAACAGGGATTTAATCCTAATTTAAGGTACATAATCCCAATTTAAGGTATTTTACTATATTCTAAGGGAGTAATGGGAAAGCTGGTGTGGGAGTCAACTAAAAAACCCTGAAAGATAAGGGTTTACTTAAGCCCAGTCAGAATGGTTATTTGGAAAGTATGACTCGTCAAACCAGCATGATTTCTCAGCTGTTCATTTTGAGGCTAAGTGCCTGACAAAGATCTTTTTCATTCAGTTTTTTATTTCCATCTGCCTCTCAGTTGCATAACATAAGCTGTCAGGAGCATTGAGGTTTAACTTCCTACTGCGTAACACTTTTTTTTTAAGAGCTCTATATGATGTCAGCAAGATACACGTTGAAAAGATTATGAATTGGTTATAGGTAGACCTCAGCATGGGATCCCAGTTTAATGATGATGAGTACTCTGTGTTATTCGGCACTTCTGTCATTGACGAAGAATCAAACACAACATTGATTCTAATGTATTTTGCAAGTCATTCAGAAAGAGCACAGATAATTAGTGGACCAAGACAATCACACAAAGCATTCCTG
>NW_009648043.1:2125135-2142722 GCF_000708025.1 Charadrius vociferus
CCTGCCTTGCTTGGTAAATTCACAGAATGCATTTAAACACCACTAAATGCGATGTGAAAAATCTAGAGAGAGGCAGACTGTACTTACAGTATGAAGGACTATATCCTGGAAAGCTGAGTTTCAGCTGGGTAGTGCTGGATGAGCAATTTGACATGCATTCACAGTGGTTTGCATAACATTCTTCTGCAATAGCAAAAAAAAAGGCATATTTATAAGACTGCATAGTCAGTTGAGGCTAGTACTGAAATGTGGCATGACACTTTTTCTACTGCTATTTTTTCAAAATGACATTGACAAATGATCCAAAAAACAAGCCATAAAGATATTTAGAGGTGGAAGGAAATGCCTCACTGTGAGAGACTGTAACAAGTCCATCTGTTTACTTTATAAAAAAGCAGACTGAAAGGGGATTTGAATGTATTGTATAAAACCTACTTGTGGAGAAATATACTGAAAAGTGTCTAATCCAGAGGCAAAAAAATTAAACCAGAGAAATCGAAATGAGGAATTACGAGCACTCTTCTAACATTGGCAGTGATAAGTCAATAAAGGAAACTACCAAGGGAAAAGGTGCATTCTGTAACTGTTGATGTCTCTGGATGAGAAGTTTGACTCGAAAAACAAGATATGGTTCAGCAACACCCTTGATTCAGCCCAGAGCATGCCCTGCTGGGTGGAGTCTCTCCATCTGTCATATCAAGGTAAAATACATGATCTAGTGTCTCCTTGCTGCTTTAAACTGGAAAAATGCCTGCTTTCAGCTCCTGGGGGCTTTTACATGCCATCACTCAACCACAAGAAAATCTATTGTCCAGTGGTAACTGAACTGTTATTCTTAACATTGTTTTCAGTGTTATTCTTAACAAGGTACAGGTCTTAAATCATTTCTCACTAAGAAGAAACATCTGCAGCCTCCTATACTGGAGATCAGAGGTTGGTGGTAGACAAAAGAAGGGCACTGGTCCATTTTCAGGCTTTTATTTTCATTATTTTCTCTGATTTAGAAGACCTCTGCGTATTATTCTTAACAATGATGAAATTAGAACCTCCTTTTGTCTTTAATAAAACTATAGTTTAGAACACTGGCATGATTTTCTCACGGAGTTTTCTAGAACAGACTCTTCCTGTCTTAGTTGGGGGGGGGATTTTGCACACAAACATATTTATCTCTACTCTGTCCCCCTACAATATTAACATCATTTCTAATGAATAATACTTTAGTAAAAAGACAGTGTTTCTAGAAAATAATGTATGTGCCATAATACACAAATGTGTATTTGAAAACAGCTATATTGTAAGCAGAGGCCTTTAACACTTGTGCTCTAGAAACCAACTATCGTCAAAATACCAGCCAAATAGTGCTCAAATTAGCCTCAGAAAGACTTTGAACCACAAAATGACTCAAAGCCTTGGGTATTGCCACGGCTGGATTTGTGTTCGTGGCTCTGGTCCTGGAATTCACCCCACAGATGTGAACAACACACACCATGAAGGCTGGGATGAGACATGAGCTGGGAACAGGAACACAACAACCAGCACAAAGAGCAGAGCAGCGGACTAAGTTGGTCAGAAAAAAATATTAGAGAGTATGACGAATGGAATTCTGCCCTTCCCCTGGACTTTTGCGTACATGCATGACTGGGCTTTCCACCTGACTGTCATTTCTGAATGTACATGTCCAAGCCTTTCCTCAGGCAGGGATGACCAGCTCCCTTCTCTCTGACATCTGTCCACGGACGAGCTGGTGGAGGTGGCACCACATGCCTCTCGAACTGCAAAGTTTGATGCCACCCACCACTCCAGATGATAAAATTCTGTCACTGCAGAGAGAAATACAAGATTTCAGATAGGATTCAGGGGCACAAAAGAGGATGACTGACACCTCCTAGAGCAGGATCCACCAGCCAGGGAAAGAACTCGGTCAAAAGGCACATACGGGTAGAAATACAAATGCTGGCATGAAGTACAAGATATTTTGGGCAGGCACTACAGTAAAATCTTACTTCTGGGTTCTTAGACTTCCCAATCCTTATGGCACTAAAGTGCATATCTTGAATTTTTGTATTGTTGTTATACGTGTGTCCCAACAAGCCACATCGCTTTTTTAGGTGTATTGCTTAGTTCCAGCAGCAGCCTAAGCCTGAGCTGTTTCCTAAATCTAGTTACACCTCTCCACATTGTTCCGGTATGAATTCAGGCTGCCAGGGTAATGTGCATTGACAGAAAAGAATTCTGGCATTCTTGCCCGCTTCATACTGTCAAAAAGGTAAATGAGATACATGAGAATGGCCAGGACATGCCAAGGTCCATTCACACTTCAAATAAGCATACCACAGAGTGTCTGCAATGTCCCCAAGGCCCTCACTTCCCTCCCTCTTTTTCTCCTATATAGCTGTGAGGAAAACAGATTTTGAAAATACCTGGAAGCGTGACTTCACACACTTTTTAAATGTTTTTATAACCCTTTAAGCAAAGCAGATTGACAGCTTACTCAAAAAGAACCACTTCTAAACACAATGCTTCATTAAACAGCTAAAACGATAACCTCTTTCCACAAATAAAGTGATATCTCCTTGAGAATTATATTCTAGAAAAATGCTGCAGCTGACGTTGTGCAAAAGTGACAAAATATTTTGCTTTGAAAAAACCTTAAGAACATTTCCTTTGATGTTTCAGAGATTTATACTCATGAATTCATATTTTCAAGGCCAAAAGGCCCCATTAGATGTCTTGCATAACACACGTCTTGGAGCTACAGCTCCATATTCTTGTAGGATTTTCAACAATTTCTGTTCTAGCTAACACTTATCTTTCACAGAGGCACTAAGTCTTGAGCTGTAGAACAAATAGGGCTGTTATTTCATTTTGCTTTGAAAAACTTGCAACCAATTTCTTATCTTGTAACTTCAAGTCATTTTTATGGACATTTGGAATATTTAAAATACTTGAAAACGGACTGCACAGATTGCATACTTACTGAAATAGCAGCTAATTTTTGAATTCTGGAGGGTTAGTGACAAAGGTGAAAAGAGGAAAAGTTATTTGCAAAATAAAAAATGTGTAGATATACATGGAGAGTAGTTTTTACTTGGATTAAAGCCATTTGCACTGTCCCTTCAGCTTTTGGGGGTTTTGCTTTGTTTTTTTGTAGACATTTAGATAAATAGTGATAATTCATTAATTGTTTTGTCAGCCAGGCCCACCTTAATTCTGTGGATGTGCAAAATTATGTAGCCTTTCAGATTCTGAGTTGCATGTACACACTGAGATCTAGCACATGCCTGCCTTGGAGATGTTTCAAACTACCCTGAGGTGACACTACAAATTAAATCTCCTAATTGCCTAAAGAACATTAAAGCTGTGGGTGCAGACACTGTGTTTGTTTCCTTCAAATTTGCACCTTTACATAGGAAATTAGTCAAGGTTTTGTGCACATGCTTCTCTTTGCCAAATAGGCATAAAACTTTATGTACATAAAATGAGGATGGGAGCTGAATAGCAACCAAATTAAAACCTGTGAATTGAATCAGGATCTTGAGGAAAACTGTAATCAAACTTCTACTGACCAGCAGTTAGAGTAGATGTAGCTAAAGATTTCTTAGCAGTTAAAATATGCGAGCACAAACAATTTCAAGTTTCTCTTTAATTTTTCCACTGACATCAATCTGCTGAGAAGCTCAAATGCTTAATTGATGTGACAATATAATTCATATTTCTTTGTCTGTGGGTAAAGTTTTATGCAACAAAGGAATGCTAATAATTTGAGAAATGTGTTGGATAACTTCCTTACTGGTCTTAATTTGTGGCTTTAAATAGGACAATAAAGGAAAGGTTTAACAATAGCTGCTTTAATATTACTTAAATACTTCATGGACCTCATCCAGGATATGGAATGCAAGGAATTTCTGTATTGCCCTTCCAGTGTTCAGTGGAATGAACGAACAGAAGAATATTTACCAACAAAAATGCATAGTCACAGCCCACCAATATGTTTTCATCAGCTTCTTCCTGCTAGTAGATTTTTATGTTCTGCATGATAGATGAAATTAGACTCTGAAAAGAACTATTAATTACTTTCTCCCATATGTTAATATAACAACAGAATCAAATGCAGTTTTGTTTTCTCTATTTTTAGTATTAGTTTTCCGTACACTTTAGTTTTTTCCCACATTAAGAATGTTCTGAGGCTTCATAAAAGCTGTTTTCTAGAAAGTTATTTCTATTTGTGCTCAGTGCATTACGTTACCAATAATACCACAACAAGCAGAGAGTGTGGTAAGAATTTAAAATAAATGTATCAGCACCTGTCTATCAACTCCTTTCTCGCACTCAATATTGAGAACTTTCTTTTTAAAAAATAAATTAGAACAAGTAAATTATTAATGAATAGTATATATGTGAATGTGAACCTAAACCATTCTATGATTTTATGAATAAAAGCTTGGGAATGATTCTAAGCAATCTACAGCTTGGCTGCAAAACAATAGATTAACTATTTAGTAAAATATCTAGTAATCCTTTAGCCACACTTTCTAAACAATTTAAAACACACCTAAAGTTTTACAGAGTAATACACTCGAACCAGTCTACACCTGAATGAGTTTGCGATATTTAAGATGTACCTTAGGTTTAGCTAAAAGCAAAAGAGCACATAGAAAAAAACAACAATTTTAGCAAAGATGTTATGCTGAGAATGCATTTGGTGGCTTTGCAAATGTGCAAAGCAAAAATGAGCCTTGTGTATAAGATTTCAAATTTCTTGTTCACCAGAATAAAAGTTTTACCAGATTCTTATTTACAATCACAACTTAGGATGCACGCAGGAAAAAAAAGTTACCCCACAGAGCTTCTGCCTAACTTGTCACACTACCACAAATTGGTTGAAAATGGTTTATGCTTTATTCCTCACATTTGAATTCAGCTGAAATTAAAATCAACAACAAAGACGTTGGCAAAAATCGTAATTGCAGTTTCTTTAGTAAGGAAACAAGGTTTAGGAAATTCAGATTGTTTTAATAGATTATGTTTAGGAGACTAAATATTGTGTGGGTGTGCCTTAGCTAACATCTGCCCAGGACAATAGATTGCTGTCCAGTTTAAAGAACAAGCAAAGCCTGCCATTGTTTGTACCTAACATTTTAACAATGGTCTCAAGTTAAGTATTATGTTTGGAATATTGAAAATATAATCATATGGAAGGGATTAATATTTAACAATGTAAGATAGTTTTATCACATTCATTGTTTTACACAATGCTTGTTTTAATTAGATAATAAAATTAAAGGAAGTCACAAAAAACATAAGGCTAAATTTTTCAGATAATTTAGACAGAAGTATATGCATGCACAATTATTGCAGTTGCATGAACAAATCAGATAACTGTATACACAGACACAGTGAATTATGCCCATTTGCAGATATAATTATCCTGTCTGTATATCCGTTAAGGTAATTGCCTACATGTACAAATTAGGCGTGCAATTGCATTTACATTTTAAACATGCATACATATGGCTAAATAGTCACAAAATCAAGCTCAGAATCCTTAACCTAACATTTATGAGAGACATTACTGACTTAATCAAAACATGAAGAATTGAAGTAATGGAAAGCACATGGAAATTCCCTCTTCTCTATTTGCAAATCTTTGTAGGCCTGAAGAAGCATTTCTTAATAATCTTTACCTGTGTGAAAATAATCTTTACCTTTGTGAAGCAGACAAGTGTGCTCTTCCATTTCGTCCAGACAAATATTATTTTCCATGCAATATTGCAGAGAGAGTTATGGTCAGAATTAAACTTATGAGTTCCTCTCTCTGGCTCCTTCTCCTACCACTGCAACATGCCCTTTTATCTATGTTACAAGCATCTGTGCTCAAGGATCAGTCTTCGACTGGTGTAAACTGCAATAGGATGGCTAATTGTCGCCAGTATATGTTTTTCCTAAGTTATAATAGATGACCCCTGTTTTGGGGTCAAATCTGCTGATTACTTCTATTTTTCTTACTCCCATTGTTTTGTGTGAAAGTTATGCAAAGCCTAACAGAGGCGATTATGTACTGCTTCTGTACTGTTAAATTTGGGGGGATTTTACTACTTTCCTTAATTGAAACAAGAATGATATTCCAGCCTTCTGTTTCCTTGAGGATTCCTCAGCTAACTCTATCCATCCACACACATGTTCTGAGATCATTGCAGTAAATGTGACCATAGCAAAATATCTAGGGCACTAGGGAAGAACAGGAGGACTGAGTAATTTTGGAGGACAAGAAATTAATGAAGTGGAATGCTGAAAAACGGGGACTGATCTGTTGATGTTTGAATCTTCTTGTGTGTAAGGAACTCGATTTTTGATGTTCTTACTTAATACATTGATGTGCTTTAAATAATGTCTAGGTCTAGGAATATATTCTCCTCTTTCTGAGAATAATCTGGGATATCCCAAATACCTGCTAACCATTCTGTCCAAAATGGTCATATTATTTATTCTTTCTAGAGTGTCAGTGTCTGGAAGCCTACCACAGGTCAGATCACTGTTATGTAGATGAAAAATCCCAGTCCCAAAATCTGCCTCCAAAAGTCAGTTTTGTTTGTATCCCATATACACTGGAACAGCTGTAACAACAACAAACCCTCTACTTTTACTAGGCTTTTTTTCCCCTATTCTTATCTGGTTTTAATATTGGGTCGATCAGCTTAAGCAGCTGCATTAATACACAGTTCGGAAACAGGATTCCTTCATGTTATATCATCAGCACGCGGCATTCTCAAGTGTCCCTGAAACAGTGTGTTCTCAATATTTATGTATCACATCTCTCTTATGTCAGTATTTTAATTATTTTCACATATAGACTAGATCATTAAGTGCTTTTTAGCATTGTTCCAAATTCTTTCCTAGAGCTGTTGAATCTTCTCACATTCCAGCAAAAAGCACTCTGGCCAGAGTCTTAGTCTCGGTTGAATCCACAAGTATTCCCTGTTTATATAAGGGCAATGTTTCTACCAGTATAACCACTTGGCTGAATAGCACAGAACACAAGTGTTGCCACACAAATTGAGGTAAGCATTTCCTCTGTAACTTGTTTCTTCATTTTTACATGCACTTTTTTTTGCAAGCATACTTACTCTAAAAGTCCCATAATACATAATGCATTCATTGCATAAGATGGTGTATCCAGTACTCAGTTAACAAACATGTTCCAGTTACACTATTGGTTGGATATCACCAGAACTGAATCACATCTCGTATACTATGTATTATATTTTTTTATATTTCAATTACAATCACAACCTACTGAAATGTGGACCATGAGTTTGTATAAAAGAGAATAGTTTAATTATTTATTCTAAAAGGCTAATGAAAATTAACACAGAAAATTCTCAGCTGATTGACACTTGTTTCTATCTGCAGAGAGGAGTTTACGTGCTCAGGAGCTCAGGAGCTCACATGTGCTTACATGAGCTCAGGTTTTCACATGTGCTCAGAGGGCACATCGTCATCCAGTGTTAGGACTGAGCTTTGTTGGAGGCTGCTTGCTTCAAAAATGGCTTTGTGAGGGTACCAAGAGCACACATGAAAAAGAGCAGTATGATCTTTTTAAAAAAATCTTTCACTTTAAATGGTTGATCATAAATCAAGACTTATAAAATAATTTAGGATTTTTTTCCTTCTTATCCAGGTGTCATGATAAAAGCAAACTTTTTGTTTTTATAATCCTCTAGCCAGCAGCTGTAGTAACAGAACACCAGAAAGCTGATCATTGTCTTTTTTAATTCATGGCCTTTCAAATACTATGTTAACACCCTTTGCAGGTAATGCCTGCATATCTCGCTCACAGTGAAACCCCTGTGACCAGAACGTTCTTTTTCTGTGAAAATTACTGTACAGGGTGGGGAAATATGGAATGTAAGTAGGAAAAAAACTAGGCAGAACAAAGAGTTTTTCATGCAGGTTTTTCCTTTGAAGATACTAACATAGAACCCATGAAAAATGAAACACATAATCTGCTTAATACTATATCATTAACTAGGAGTTGGCTCTGCATGGCAACAATAGTTTCAGATTTTTCTCCTCCCATCATTTCTCATTTATGTCTAGGGAGGCGAAGAGAAGCTGAATGAATTCTTCGGGATCCCCAAGCTAAAATTTCTGAAAAACTTGAAACATTCTTAAACCCTTACATTGTTTTTAGTTGTGATTCTTACATATGTACATTTTAAAATATTTGCATGTACACAGATGGTTTTAGTATATTTAAAATGAAATATAGAAAGTTTTGGAACATTTGGATCGTCTAGGATCCTACTTTCAATAAACAGAAAAAATAAGGTAACGGGAATCATAAAAACAGCATCACTCAAAACTACATGAATGGGATTAGGAATAAAAGGGAAAGGAGAAGGGTGAAGATAAAAAATAATTTTAAAAGCCTTCTTTTTACCAGTGTTTGTGTAGTATTGTAGCTCTGATTTGTTATTTTGCCAGCCCATAAAGATCAACAGAGGGCCCAAGGGTCAGTTCCTGTGCACTGATCAACATTTTCTTTCTTTGCTTTTCTTTTTTAAACACTGAATCAAACTGAGGACAAAGGCTGGACATTTTTACAGTTAACAGAGGAAATAAATGATTAAACTTTTACAGTAAAGGTCAATGTATGACTTGCAAAAAGTGTCAGATTGACAACACTGAAACCCAAAATCCTCATTTAGCCACAGAATTGATGTTGTTCAGCAGCAATTACAGACATGAGTTCAGATTTCTCTGCCAGCTTGAAGTGGCATGATATCTCTGACTTCTACAGAAAAGAACTGCTTCATCCAAGGAAAAGAGGGAGTTTATTACTTTCTGTCTTATTAAAAAGCAAACAACCTGTTACACCAATAAACAGTCCAGGTACTGCTTAGGCAAAGACACATAAAATCACAATGATTTTTGTGATTTTCTATTTATAATGACTTTTTGATGTACAAAGAATCAAAAGAAACTGGTTTTAATATTCTCAACCCATTGATAAAAGACAAGAGCTAACTTTTTTAAAAAAGACTGTTGAGGGGGGCAGGATAAAAAAGACGAAGGATAAGTAGAACAGAATAGATAGGATCCTAGATAAGATGCATTCTTTCTGAATAGGAAAAACTGATTATACAAGTCACAAGAGTGATTTACACTTTTATATGTCCTCTGATCCAATTTGTGTCTATTCTCTAATATTACCGCCCATAACTGACAGACTTCATGAGGGTTTTTTTGCATCAAATTCAAATTCAGATCCTAACTTTTTCATCCCATTAATCCCATCCTGCCTCTAGGGAAGACCATGAACATGAAATTCAACGCCAAATGAATGAAGTTGTGTACTTTCTTTTTATAAACACGTTAAGTGTGGTGAAGGTTGGTCATTGCATGCTGATGGCTGATCATTGTTTTCTCCCCTCTGTGAACTTCTAGAAAGAAAGTTCAATACTTGGTGAAGACGAGATTGGGCACACAACTCTCAGGGGCCTTCTAACTCACATAGTCTCGTTGTCTGCTATTGTAGACAACAGTATCATATAATCTATTTTACAAACTAAGCAGATTCTACCTTAAAATTAATGAAGTTGATTCCATTACTTTTATTAGAAGGACATTCCTCTCATATTCCCTCTAATTTCTAACTTACATTTTATGATGAACCTTTGTTTTTGTGCCAACAATGTCCTTTAGATTAATTAGTTCTTCTCCCTCCCTGCTGTTTATTCCCCTCTAATGCATTTGCAGAGAGCAATCATATCTCTTCTCAACCTTCATTCTGTGAATCTAAGCCAAAAATTTTTGCTATTATAATATGTGCCCTCTAGTCCACTGATTATCCCTGATCAGAAACTCCTTTTAGTTCTTCAGCACAGAAACTTATTTTTGTATTTTAATATATTATCCCATTTCTGTTACCTCAATTCTCTTTTGTGCCAGTAATCCACTTCTTCCTGCAAGGTATCCCAGCCTACTTCTGATTTGATGATGATTACCAATTTTGTGTGTTCAAAATATTTAGTAAGCATTAGTGACTTCAGCGCAAAAAGAAAATCAATGAAAGTATTAAGTAAGAATGGTTCTAAGACTGATCCTTGAGGAACTTCAATCATAATTTTCTTCAGTGTTTTTCTTAATGGTAACTTGGTGTCATGTTCTTTTCAACCAGGCTTACTTTCCAATCTTAGTATTAATCCCTTTTGCTGGGTGGTACCATAGCCAACAGTTTACTGAATTAGAGGTAGATTAAACCTAGTGTTCCCCTTGTCTAAAAGTAACAGCTCTTTTATAAATGAATGATACCTGGTTGGATTAGCACAATCTACCTACAACAATCTCATTTAATATTCGCTCTTTTTTCCACAAAACTCCACGTCTTTCATTATTCTTTATCTCAAATGTTTTTATAAACTTGCACAAAACTGAGGTTGGGTGAATTGTTTTATATTTGTCCCAACTCTTTCCTTCCTCCTCTTATTAATTATGCACACTATGTTTATTATCTTCCAGTCGGATTCACTTGAGTCACTATACTGTGTGCTTTCAACGTTCTGGGATAGCCAGAAGCAGAACTTCAGTATAAAATACAGAGTTTAAAGGCCATAAGCTCGCGGTCCATCTCTATTTACCAAAGTATTAAAATATGTAACAATCTGTCTTTTTAGCTGATTTATGTACAGCCCTAAATTCAAAAACATCCTTAAACTGAAAAAATTTCTACTCATAAATGGTGTTGTAACATCTCATCCACAATGCAGACACCACAAATTAAGAACGTACCTGCTACTTAATGCACAATATGTTTGAATATTATGTAGTTTCATTCCTATTCTTTTTTAAGATGAATAAGACCACATGTTTCTTGAGTGCATCAGTGAAAGGATTACTTAGCCAGTGCTTCAGGTAACATAGATAAACACAAGGCTTCAGCCACCAGTTACCCTGGAGCCAGTAAAAAATGAAATCAGTTATGAAATCTTATTTGCTATGCAAATAAGTCTGCTAACCCTCAACTTGTAAATAAATCTAACTCGTCCAGTTGAGATCGGAAACAGAATATATAAAGCTGTGTATGTCTGGATCTCAACAGTGATATGCATGTGAATTATTCTTTTATCACAAAGGTGAAAAGCTAATCCTTCAGGAGAAAAAAAAAAAAACGTTCATTAACAACCCACTTCACACTTCATTTAGCAGCAAGTATCAACAGGCACTGGTTGTAATGGAGCTCACACTAACCTTTCTTGCTTTCTGTCTGCTGTCCCTTTCCTGTCAGGGTCAGGGGAGGAAAGAGGAGAATTAAGAAAAAAAAAAAGGAAGAAATTGGCAAAGTGCATAAGTACATGTGAAGAAGAATGCCACCTTGTTATCATACAGATCTGTGCAACTGCCCCTTTCTGGAGCCTTAAATGGCACCTAATATTACATATTACTCACTGTATAACCTGGAGAACATCTAAAAAGTCTCAGCCACAGCAGAGTTGCTTCAGAATTTATTTTATAACTGACAAGGCTGCCTGAGGGTGCCCTCAAATAAACTCCTTATGTGTGGGCTCAAAACAAACCTGACGCTGTTGTATTTATAGATTATTTCTGGAATAAGTCTAAAGGAGGCTGCATGTCCTACCTCTTAGAGCCAAAGAGCTGGGAATAGGCTCTCGAAAGGATACCAAACACTACTCCCAATAGTGCCACTGACTGACCTCTTTATGCCTCAAGCTGCTCAGCTGTAAAATTGAAGGCTTTTTAAAAATAAAATCAAGAACTCTGAGAAAACCAACAATAGCATGGTTTCAGGCAGGTCATGAAGTCAACTGATGGCAGTTCTATTCCTGGCTCTGCAATGTACTCAGCTGAACCTGGAGCGAGTTATTTAGGGCAAGCCCACATCAGGCAGCTCAGCAGGGAGCACTGAGCCGGCTCAGAGCAAACCAGGTTCAGAACCAGAAACAAGATAGCTGCAGCAGGATACTGTTCCACCTGAGCTAGCTCACTAATTAGCTCTAATTTGGGCTAATTAACCCAAGTATACAGGCCAGGCTAAATCAGCCATACTGACACACACGCGCTCAAGCTAGTCTCTTTGAAAGGCATTGCCCTGTGTTGGATAGCTATACTGGCCAGCCTGGAACTACTTGGGATCTCCCTAACACAGCACACAATTATGCTTTAAGATGCACCCTGAAGTCATAGTAACTGATAATTGTGTAAAATTACATTTTTCTGTTTTGATTTGGGGCTTTTGTGGGTTTGGTGGTTTTTTTTTTTTTGGTCTGGCTGACTGAAATCTCTAAAGTAAGCTTTATTCCCATCTCTTTCAAAATGGTAGTAGAAATCATGTACAAACTCAGTCTTAAATGCCAAATGTTGATATTTTGTTTTTCCCCATAGTGATGAAATCACTATAACTTTGAGCAAGAACAGCTGTTTCAGTAATAAAGGGAACATGGCAAAAAAAAGCTAAATAAAGGAATATATTTCTAGAGGACATGAAAATGGTGTTGGTTTTGGAGCCATTGTCAATAATTGAAAGTCGTAAGGTAGATGAAAATAAGATTGCTTTAAAGGAATTTCTGTTTTCTTTCAAACCTGCAGCAAGTTTGAGATGAAATCAAGGGGAAATATGAGGAACTTGCTCTTCAATGTAACATTTTTCATACTGGAACACCTGAGCATAGTGTTGCCTCCCCCATTACCCTGAGGTGTACTCACATGGACTGCCCATTGATTTGAATGGTGTGACTTAAAGCAGTGAGAATTGCCAAACACAACCTTTTGTTCTCTTCCAGTGCTCATGCGCAGGTCCTAAGAGCAGTCAAGAGGCTAATGTCAAAGCTCACCCTGTGAATCAGTGATTGGAACTATCTAAGGCAATCTCAGGCAAAAAGAAATGAAGGAACAGGGAGGTTAAGGTATTAGCTCTAAGAGAGTTTGTCCTAAAGTTTTTTCATAGAGATTAGATGAATCACGAGACCTTTTTCAATGTTTTAAAATCATCTAATAAGGGACCTTGTACTTTTGCTCAGATATAAAATCTCTCTCTCTCTGCTTCTCTTTCATTCATTTCAATTTTCTGTAAGTGGGGAAGAAAGAAATCCAACGTTGTCCATTAGGATGTTTCAGCTGACTGCTGTATGCAGATATTTGCTATTAAAAGCATCCAGTAATTTCAAGTTGATTGTAAAAATCTGTGCTTTCTCCTAGATGGCTATTAGACATTAGCCATTCATTCTGAGGCCATAAAACATTCCTGCCTTTCTCATTTTCTTTGTCCATGAAACTATGATCGTTTTGGAAATCTGTTGGTGGGACTTATAAACACCAGCATTAGCATGAAACTCTTATGTTAGTCACCTACCATTTAGCTGTGGAGTAAGTCACACGTCAGCAAGGGTGGTGTTACAGCCTTCCGAAAGCAAGAGGATGACTGGACCCTCTGTTTACATAGGAAGACTTAAGAATCTGGAAACACAGATTTGGGCTTGAAGCAAAAGTGCTAGCGAAAGAAGGAGGATACTAACAGCAGATCTTAAAAAAAAAATTAAAGTTGGGAGAGGAGTGATTAAAGGCTTATTTGCAGAGAGATTATTTTGCATTTTAAGTTCATACAAAGCAAGCTAAAAGGAAGCCTCAAGAAAAAAAAAAAAAGGGAAAAGGTGTAAGCAAAGAGAAAGAGAAAAAAAAATGTGTGGTCTGGAGGAGAAAAAAAGGTGTGGCAAAGGGGAAATTTGCTGTACACCCTACAGTCAAGGACTTCTAAGAGAATTTCTAGGACTTTTCCAAAAGGTAACATACGAAACAAATTCTTCATTCTTCATTTCACAAGCAGCCTTTAATATTTCCAGCATAGCCAGAAGTTGAAAACAAAAAGATAATTAAAAAAATAAAAGAAAATACTGACTTCAAGGAGTATGTCCAGACCTCACAGTGTGTCAGAAAAATGAGGAAAGTAATCAGAGGCCAATGCTTATCGGTTTTATTGTTCTGTCTACATCAGTTCTGTCCCTTGTACTAATTAAAGCAAAAATTACTTGTGTAGGAACATATCCACATATTCATATGATGCTCAGTGTCTGTTAGCACAGACCGAAATTAAATCAGAAAGGAGAAAACTAATTATATCAGCACAATCCTAAAATAGCCAATTAGCATCAGAGTTCAACTACTGTTTTCAGGATCTGAACTGATATGCCAATAGGTGTAGAAATACTGTTTTATTTAATGGTTAGCCTGAGACTCAGCACCACGCTTCATTGCAAGGTAAAAACATGTTCTGATTAGCCTTTGCAAAATCCACTGTAGTTGTGTGCTTCCCCTAACTTTTTTTCTTGAAAAACTGAAGCCATTTGCCATAAGTCTGCAAAACTTGAGAGCGTTGGTACGCTACTTCAATGCAAGATTAACAAATAGTCTCCACTGAACATATCCCAACAAATTCCAAAAGAGAGATGATATTGCAATTCGTTGAGCTCAAGGGAAATGTAAGAATTTCCCAGGGCTCCTAATGTGGTCTGACCCACGCACATTGACCTGGAGTGGCTCCATCAGGGAATTCTTATCCGGTGCTGTGCTATAGGCAGAGAACTTCATGGCACTGAGATTGACAGCATTAACAGCATTCACATGGACACCCAGCTGTCACAGAGAGCTTGCGATTTGAATTTACAGGAAAAGAGAGCTATGTGGTTGCGTCCATAGGACAAAAGCAAATTAAAGGAACTATTCAAAACCAGTGCCAAACTATAACATCATTTGGAAAGTGTGCTGAACTCATAGCTGAGTTAAAGTTTAGAAATGGCACAGAGCTTTGGGGTTTGGAATATTGCTATATTTTGGTAGCAATTATGCATAATAAATTCCAGAAATCATAATCACTTGGTATTCATTTGAAACATGAATCCAAACCCAGATAGGAATGCCTAGTGTTTTGTTTTGGTTTGTTGTTGGGGTTTTTTTTAAACTGTCTTTTTTTGTAGTAAAATAACCCAGTGTTTATGTGCTATAGTTGTGATAGCACCAAAAAAAATGTTCTGTACTCTGCCCAAAGTAACTTAGTTTCAAGCGTGCTCTGATTTCTGTGCATAGAAATGCTTGCTAAAGACAAATATGAATTTGTACTTCCATATGGTTGTATCAAAAGTATTATGTTTTAACGAGGTTGGATATTGCTTAAAAAAAAAAAAAAAGTGGCAGTTTCTTGAAACTCCTTACTAAGCAACTTCGACTTTGACAATGTGTTGGAAGTTACCCCTTGTGAGCTGGTAGAGCTCACCAGTAGGGCTGATGGGAATTTTCTAATTAAAAAAAAAAAAAAAAAGTCATTAGAATGTGATAATTTGTTGAACCCAAATGCTTCATCCAATACATCTGCAGTTTGACAAGATCTCACTGGGTTCCTGCCTGAATTCCTGGCAGGATACCAGGCTAGGGACTGAGGACCCTGTGCTGTCAGTGTTTCCAGTTCTGAAGACAACCCAGCAAAGCAGAAATCCTGCCTTTTTGCCATCTGTGTGGCAATGTGTATTTCCTTACAACACCTCCCAAACCACTGAAAGTAGAAGTAGCGTAATATTTCACGGAACATTATTTTGGGGATCTATCATGTTTTTATACGGTCAATACACAGTAGACATCCTCTTGGTCATGCACATATACTATTCACTTATTGCAGTTTTACCAGACAAGAATCACTCTGCATTAGTACAATTAGTGACATTAGTGTTGTTTAAACTAAGTCCCTCATCTACACAAGGCTTGTTAGCTCAGGCACAGCACTATAGAGCTGACTGCACATGATTACAAAGGCAGCTTAACATTTTTGAAAATACCTTGTTCTGTTTTTTCTGTCTGCTGTCTGTAAGATATCTATGGTCTTCCTGATCATATCATAGGCTCACACATGACTTAGTGTGTTAGTAGTCTGTGAGCTCTACTATAATCAGAGAATAGAAACAACATGTGGCTAACATGGCCACTCACAACTAGCCAGCAGATTTCTGCCTGTGAACATCAGTTATCAAGTATTCAAGAGGACTTTTAGATTATAAGCTTATCAGACAAACATTAAGTTTAAATTCCAGTAACAAGTAATTCAAGAAAACAAGTTTATGCTCAGGCATCTGGGACATATAGGAAAGCTGTTATTCACTGCAGATTTTTCTTTACATCCTATATATGGCTTTGTACATACTCATCAAAAAGCCATAGGTAAAAGAATTAAAAATGAACTTAGCATGCTTTGTCAGTTACTGCTTGATCCAGAAATGATTGATATTAAAGGAAGAATTGTACTGACTTCAATGGGCTTTACATCACCACTTTGGTGATGAAGTTAGTACTGAAGATCTACAAGAAATGGAGATGTTGTTATGTGCTTTTTAGGACTCAAAGTTTGAAAAGGGAAATTAAAAGCCATTCAGGCTGAAGGAGGAATATTCTTCAAAGTCTCTAAAATGAAATCAGAACTTGAGTATATACAACAGCAAGTGACCCTACCCTTTTGAAATAAGAAGAATGTTCCCATTTAATCTGTGAATTACAAACGCAAGAGTATCTGATCCATAAAGCCATGTTGTTGTTATATTCTTTATTGAATTTAGAAGCTTAACAAGCTTATCACGAGATGTTCCCTTGTTATCTCTTCCTGTCCTCCTTTTTCCCTTATGTATTTTTCTGAAGAAAATATTAAAGGAATAAAATACGCCTAACTTGGCTAAAAATGACTAAGCAGCCATTAGTTAAATCTTTTATCAAGCGTCCAAAGAGTATAGCAAGTAAGGAATGAAGTAAAGTTGTTTAGTTTAGACCCAGGATTAGTAACATAAAAGAGACTTAATATGATTGTCTGCTGTGATAAAATAACTGTCTCTGTAGCTGAAGAGAAACTGGTAGATGTCACTAACTCGACCTCAGCAAGGCTTTAGATGTGGTCTCCAACAGTATCCTTTTATCCAAGTTGGGGTGTTACAGTCTGGATGGATAGGTAGTCTACTGAACATCAGTTGAGTGGGAGAACCTGTGGATCATTGAGTTCAAAGAGCTGATGATTCACCCTTCGAGGGTGGTTACAAATGAAGCTCCCCAGGGGTCTATACTGGTATTACCTGAGCGTACCATCTTTGTCACTGATCCGGGAGAGATTAAATTCACCCTCATCAAGTCTGTGGGTGACACTAAAGCGGTCCATGGATCATTGGATCACGGTCTATAAGGACCTATCCAAACTGGAGGAATAGGACAGCAGAAACTCCTGTACATGGGATGGAAAAATGCACTGCAACTGCACAGGCTGAGACTGACTGGTTGGGGAACAGCTCTGCTGAAAAGGACCTGGGGCCTCAGCAGATGGTTGTCAGCACCCTGGATGCAGTCCCTAGCCCTCCTGGGGTTTGGCTGCCAGAGATGGCTGCATTCAAGGCCAGCTGGCTCAGCAGAGCTGTTGTGGAGAAGGAGCCATAGGAAGTCAGAGCAGGACTTCCCCCCTCCTTCCCTTGGGAGCTGCTCTCAGCCAAGGCTTTTGCTCTTGGCCCCTGCCTGACCTATGGCCTCAGCCACATTACAGCTCTGCCTGTGCCAG
>NW_009648043.1:2142755-2154649 GCF_000708025.1 Charadrius vociferus
AGCTTGACCTAAGACCTGCCTTTTCACCATGGACCCTCCTGACCACCACCAGGCTGTGTCTCATGCTAGGTACTATCTCCAGACCTGCTCTGCTCACCTCACTCTGGGAGTGTGGGACGGACACTGGCTGGAGAGGCCCTGCCCTGCAAGCCCTGGCATCAAGATCAGCTCCCAGTCTCCCGTCCCTCCAGGAGCAGCCAGAACTCACTGCACCCTGACAACAGAGACCTGAACAGGAACCAGTGTGTCCTGGCAGCAAAGAAACCCAACAGCCTATACTAACCAACAGGTCTATACTAACAGGACCACAACCAGTAGATCAAGGGAAGGGATCATTCCTCTTACTCCACATTCATTACACATACCTGGACAACTGTGTCCAGTCTTGGGCCCCCCAGTTCACAAAAGTTCAGTAAAAGAGACTGAATTGAGTGGTGGGACACCAGGACGGTGTGGAGTTGGAGCACTTGCCCCATGAGAAACTGAAGGCGTTAGGCTTTTCAGCCTGGAGCAGAGATGGCTTCAGGGGGAGTACACAGCAGCCTGAAAGTTACTAAAGATGTTACCAAGAAAGTGAAGCTTGGTACTTTACTGAGGTGCACAGCAGGAAGATATGAGACAATAGTGATAAAATGAAATATGGAGGCTTCGAACTGACATAGAGAGAATTTTTTTTCTCTGTGAGAACAGCTAAGCATTGGAAGAGAAGCTATTCAGCCTCTCAGAGATTTTCAACTGAGCAGCTTGGCCTGCATCACCCTGCTTTGAGCAGCAGGATTGACTGACACCTCCTAAAGTCTCTTCCAGCCTGCATGATCATAGTCTTCTCAGAGAAAATGCTTTCTGGAAACGATGTTCGTTTCTCTGTGATTTAGTAAGGACAGTGGGGCATGATGCCAATAATGCATTTGGTAATGGGCATTGAATGGAAGTAGAAATACCATGAATTTCAACCTCTGTGCCTCTGACAGCTCCACAAAATTATAGTGATACTACGGGTGTTAGGCAGCTCCACTGGTGTTAGAACTGACTACTGACATTTCAAAAAAACATCTAGAGAAAATGGCATGGTCATGAAGTGATTGAAACACTGAAGGCTAGAATACCCTTCAGAACAAAGCTCTGCAGAACCTAAATTTCCCATGTGACCTTTGTCACTGTCAGTGCATAACATCTCAGTACATCTAGCCTGGAAATCTATATGCATATATCTTCTACACGTGCGCAGTAAACCCAACACTTTTAGGACATGTTGAACCTCCTGGGCGCGCACAGAACAAACCACATTGCACATCTGCAGATGGTTTGATGCACATGGAGCTGGTTTGCAATATTTTGAAGAATTCCAGATGTGTGGCTTTTGGTTGGCGGGATATGACCTGCTAGGGCCAGAGACAGCAGGGAATCCTGGAAAAAACACATAAAGTCTTCAAAATCCTTATATAGAAAACCTCCGCCCAAAAATACCAGAACATGTCCAGGAAAACTTAAATATACTGTAACATTTTCATAAAATTTTAGCCACTGCCTGACTTTCTCTCTTCCAGCATCCAGCAGTGGCATGGTTGTACGGCTTCTGAGGAATGGCAGATAGGAAGATTCTCAGATTTCTCCTCACATCTACAGAACCTGCCTGCTTAAAGGAATTTACAGTTTCCCCTACTGTAAGAGATCAGAGGTTTTGCAGAAACTTCAACAATATAGCAGACTTAGGACCGAAAAACTCCTCAACAGTACCAGTTTGTAGGTACTTACAGTTGTCTGCATAGCAGTCCAAAGGAATAACATTTGTACGTGTGCCTGACAGTTCCATCCTTACCACCTACAGCTCTCACTGCCCACAGCCATTTAATGGGGAAAGCAATGGTTCTCTACCCTTGGCTGAGCTAAAGCCAAGAAAAATGGTTAAACCCTATAAAAGTGGGGAAACTTGAGGCGCACTGGGTGGGTTTTTTTTGTGCATGTCATTCAGCAGCCTCCAGACCTGTAGTCTGTACCACCTGGTGACACTGTCATTGTTTCTTGTGGCTACCTACAATTCCCTCTCTTAGTATTGCACAGTTTCTTTCCACTAGTTACTGCACAGTCACAGCAAACTCAGCTTCAGAAACTCAATGGCAGCTGCCACAACAGTTAAGAAGAATAGAACCAACTGGTGCTTTGAACGGCTTATTCAGAAACCCAGTAAGAAAGAAAAATTACAAGACTACTTCTACAGCTGTGTTGCTACATACTGAGACACAAACAGGACGTAAGGTTTTCGTATATAACTTTTGTCCTAGCTAAACCACCCTGCTACTACAAGGAAAGGAAACAAGAACATGAAGTAAAGGTGGTAAAATATAAAAAAATCTTTTTTTCCTGAAAAGACAGACAACTTGATAACGCCAGAAGGTGCCGTCAAGGACTGTTATGGACTATGTCCTTCTACAAAGGAACTCTACCAGAAATGAAAAACATCGTTATCCTAATTTTAGATGGTTCTTCCTTTCAGTATAGCCAGCCAAGAAAAGGCCGGAATTGAGTTTGCTATAATAATCTATTTCTTCTGATTTTTTTGGCTCCACATGTGCAGATAATCACAGCAAGAATTGGGGATTCAAAATACAGCTATTGTCAAAGGGGAAAGGGTATTTTCCTTCCTCCAGTACAGGTCATATTTTAAGAAAACCATGGTTACAAGCAATTAAAATATGTCATTAACTCACAAGACAAGGGTTTAATTGCCATGAAATATATATGTAAATGTAATTTGCTGCAGGCTTCATGTCCTAATGCACGTATGGCACTTACTTGCAGGTTGGTTTTGGTTTTTAATGTGAGTATTTTGATAAGTAACCCGTGTAGCTGGTTCTGTTATACACTTTATCTGTCACTTATGACATGTATTCTGTAGTACAGTCTGCTTTAAAGACATATAAAGACATTATAAGCAATGCAATATTTGTTTTCCAGCATATCCCAGATCATTCTTGGAACTGAAGAAAATGAGCAAACTACATATAAACACACCACCTGTGTTCTGTGTGCCTATAGTACAGTTGCCTCAAAGACGACAGTAGAAAAGGCTGAAAGTGTTCATTCCTATTCCCGGCTTGCTGGGTTTTTTGATGGTTGGGTTTTTCCCTTTTTTTTTTTTTCCTTTTCACAATGACCCTTACAGGGGAGACTTATATTTAACAGTGGCTTTCTAACATCTGTTTGCTAAACCAAATAATGTAGGCAAAGTTGTGGCTGGAGATAGTGCATAGAAACAGCAAGGCCATAGAAAAGGGAAAAAATGCACGCTTATGCTGAAGGATCCTTTTGTTTAGCCCTTTTGAGAAAGACCTCGGTGACCTTAGAAAACCTCCAGCTGCAGCCCGTGAAACTGGGTTAAGAGCCTCAGCAGAGGACCTTGAGAGCCCTCTACAGGCCATCGGTGCCTGAAACTCCAAGGAGACTGATCCTGGTAGCCCTGCTCTGCTCATCTTCATCTGCCTTGATGTGTGGATGAAAGACGTGTTTTATTTGCCATTTATCACAGTGGGGGTTTTGGTGTGCAACAGTAAGCCATCCCTTTAATGATGCATTCAGCTGGCAGCATTGTTCGGCTTAAATAACTACTTGCCAAAAAAGGAAAAGAATTTGTCCTCTCTCTGGATTTGTTATTTCATTAGGGTTCCTCAAGAGAACTCCAATAAAGGATTTGGGTCTATTAATCACCCTCCACAACCTTCTCAAGTAATTAGTCTTTAAAAATGTTTGCTACCTCCTTAGTAGTACATAATTTGACGGTGCTCGGTGAATCAGCTGAGGTTCAGACTCACTAACCTTTAGAGGTTTGGCCTGTCTGAGCTCATCAGTCTGGGCCCCCAGTTGAACTGAAAACTGCACTTTTTTCATTCTTTGTGGCAGGGGTTTAGTACAGCACTGCTGGACGCCTGCCATGAAGGAAAACTCAAAACATATAAATTCTTCATAAGGCAACGGTAGAAGGTGGCACTGAGAAATAATGCTCTCATGCTGTCAGAGCCACCGCGGGGGGAGCAGGGGGAAGCGCTCATTCTAAGACAGATGTAGCAACAATCGCTCCTGTTTAACTCCCTAAATGGGTAATCCTAGTTTATGGGGCCCCAGTGATGGAAATCTTGCTGACATCGCTCGGAGGATTTTTTTGGGCAGGGATTATGGGTTCTCAGGAGAGCATTGCAAATGCTGCACTGACAATTTTGGACGCAGACCCCTTGAAATAAGTGTAATGTGCAATTTTCTTTAAAGGTGCATACATTTTAATGACAAATTTCGTGATGAACATAGCTAAAATATTTCCAGTTTATTCTGTACATAAACTAGACAATGAGGCAGCTTCATGCAAGCCTCTGGTGCAAAAATATATTTGGCACCACCAGGTAACAGAGTTCACATGCCTTCTTGCTTTTTCTTGGCATTCCTAGTTCCATTGGCCTTGTTTCTAGTAAATTAAGAAAGCAATTACAGATTCACAGACCACTTTGAGGACATTCCAGGGTTTTGTATTTGGCATTACAGAGAGATACTTGCAAGCTGCCCAAGCTAGAGCTGTTTGGAGGATAAGGATTTAATTTTGCTGCATTTTTTATGATTTAGACTTCTGCTAGTGATTTTGTTTTGACACTAGCCTGAAAATGAAGTCCTTCGTATGATTTAGCAAAAGAGATTTGAGCTAAAAATTCCCATTTTCAGATTAGATCCTTTTGCTCTTTTGGTTTAGTTCATAGTTATCTTCTGATACTCGACAGATAGACTCAGACATGCCCTCTGACACTATATGGTTTGGGGTTCAGGGGCAGAGGGCAGGGCAATTAATGATAACAGCTCAAATCTGTGCTCTTCCTGCATCCATGTGCAGTAGTTCACCTGAGACCCCATTAAATCAGTCAGAGAAAAATGGTGTCACCAAGACACTAATATTGTGGGCCAGGATCTTTTAAAATACAAAATCATAGTCAAATAAATTCAAACTATGACTATCATCCAGTGTGAAGTACATGACTGAAAGAATGACAACGGGAATTTAAGTAGAGAGACATTAATCCAATGTAATCTAATGCAAACTACATGGGGTTTTTTGGGGGGAAAAGGGTGTGTTTATCTGCATAAGCTCACTCCTTGCTGTCAGAAAAGTAGAAACACAAAATATTTGCAGATGGGAGCCCATCTCTCCAGTCAAAAGAATTTGTCTCAATTTCCAGAAATGGCTTCACTTGTAACTCATTTATTGTTTTAGACGCCTCATACATAATAGGCAACACTTGCGTTAGTGAATTTTCCTGTTTAACTAAATTGAGAAAGAGTTCCCTAAAGTTAGTGAGTGACAATGTATTATATTTCAGTATTTCTGGCCATATGGTACACACGGCATAAATAACAATTAAAAGATAACTGGACATGCCTGAAACTTCAGGAGGAGCTGTATGCATTCATTTTGGGGCTAGAGGCACGGGCTTGTAGACAGAAGACTTTTCACCCAGTAGTTCTGTCCTATAGATATAAAACTAAAAGTGCAATTTTTACTAGTAGACATTTATAAATAATTTATACAAGGCGAACTGATCAGTAGGTTGCCACAGATCTAAGTAGTATGTCTTACAGGCAGATACGAGCTCAAAAGTCAATTCTACTGCATCTATTTGCCAGGAAATGACAGACTGGCTGGCTCTATAATGGTTGCTTATCTCTTTATTAAAACCTCTGTTAAATGATTTTTGCATGCATGCATGTGTTTGTATCTATTTGTACATATAGTACTCATCACAGCGTGTCATTTTGAGGATCTGAAGCCAGTTGTTAAGAAAATGTCTGAAAACACCATTCTCCATATGGTTCCATCAGGTTTTAGTGGTGAGCAGGAGTCTCTGAGACAACGAAGTTGTCTTATTTGCTTGTGCCTGAAACACTATTTGGGCTGGTGGGAAGCAGGATGTGTCCTGCAGATCCTGCTGGTAACGGCAGGATGACTCTTACCTATTTTAGAGAAATAATTGAGGGTCATACTGCAACATTTTTGTTTTCTTTTACTCCTAGGCTGGGAATCTTTACACAAAGCAAGTTAGTGTGGTGTGGAGGGAAAAAAAAAAAAATATCTATTTTAATAAGCATCCCTCTGCTGGCCAAGGAATATAAAGTACCAAACACATCAGGCCAGGGTTGATTTTTTTTAATACCTGAAAAAAATCATTATTGTTAAAAAGACTCCCTAAACCCCAATTCTCTATCACATTGTAACTGCAAAAGGCATATCAAAATATGGGCCAGCAATACCTGTCAGGGTCCCTTTAAAAATATTCCTCATAGTGATCAAGAAGGATTTGAAGTAATCTCCTTATAGCTGGTTGTAAAATCTCAGTGACTGAGGTAGACATAGGAATTAGCAGGTAACAGGACACTAAACCTTTACAACATTTTTACTTACCTCTGTTACTAATAACACTTCAAACTAATATCTCTGCTTCCATTTACGCAACTTGTTATTCTTTCCCTGCTTTGAGCTGTGAGAATAGAAGCTGTTTGTTAATGTTCTGGTTCTCCTTCTGGCTCATGTAAAAGGGCAGACAGATAACATCAAGTAGCTGTGCGGGGATACTGCATGTACTTTTTCACTCTACTGCTTAATGATACTGCGTTTAATTAAAAAATATGTGGTGTCATATTTTCCGTGATATTATTGCTTATAAAAGGGTTCTGCATTACACAATCATATTGACCATGTCATGTCCCAGACAAACTATGCTAGCCTCTATCTGCTTACATCTCTGTGTTAAGCCTCAAATACGTAAGTCTGCAGAATATTTCACTTTAGATCACTGAAATTGTCCTGTAAGGACAGAGTATGTCTAGAAGAGTGGAAATAGGGCCTGGAGAATCATAGAATCATAGAATGGATTGGGTGGGAAAGGACCTTAAAGATCTTCTAGTCCCAACTCCCCTGCCATGGGCAGAGATACCTTCCACTAGACCAGGTTGCTCAAAGCCCCATCCAGCCTGGTCTTGAGCACCTTCAGGGATGGGGCTGCCATAGCTTCTCTGGGCAACCTGTGCCAGTGCCTCACCACCGTCACAGTAAAGAGTTTCTTCCTAACATCTAATGTAAATCTACCATCTTTCCGTTTAAAACTGTTACCCCTCATCCTATCACTACACTGCCTGATAAAGAGTCTCTCCTCGTCTTTCCTGTAGGCACCCTTTAGGTACTGCAAGGCTGCTATATGGTCTCCCTGGAGCCTTCTCTTCTCCAGAAGAAACCAGCCGATGCATTCTCCTTCCACCGAGGAATTTGAAGTTTCCAAAATGTCTTTGTACAGTGAATACATATGTGCAGGAAACGTGGATAAATCATCTTAGAACATGAAACTGGTTAAAACAATAGCTACAGAGCATCTAAAAACTTGCATGATTGCAAGCCTTTTTGTTTTCAGGAAACCCAACCTGATTTCTGCAAACATCATAATTATTCACAAGCATGGGATTTGTCACCCTGATAATCTGTGACTGTCCCATAGGACATACTTTCCCACTACATGCTGAAAATGAATCTTGCTGTGACTGCTTACTTAACACTTGCGGTATTTTTCAGTTCCTTGATTGTAAGACTGGAATAATAAATGAAAAACAGCTAATAACGAGTGAACTTTCAAATGGATAATCATTCATACTAAATTACATTCAGCTGTAGGTTTTCATAAGCATATTAAAATATACTATATGGAGGACCAAATACTTATAATACATAATAGTACTCAAACGAAACCGATTTAACACTTTTTCAGAAATCTGTTTGTGAGTCATATTTTTAATATTATGCCAGCTTTATGCTTTTATACCTAGGAACTATGAAATGTTACAAAGCCAATTTTAAGTGTTTATTAATACCAATAAATGCACACTCAAGCTAGGTTGCAGCTGTAAACCCTTATGATGTAATCTATACCTGTTCAATATTCTTTCACGTTACTGTTATATATCTATGTAGCCCAAAAATGGAAGTTTCCTATTAACCTTACCCAGGGAATCTATATAAAAGATTGAAATACCTTTCTGCTTAATTTTAGGATGTTTGCTTAACAGAAAGCTGACTTCCAATGTATAGCTTGCACCATTACTTCTATTGTGTGTTAGCCAGAAAAAAAAGATAGTTTACTTCCTACATAAGAAAATATTATCTGAATTAATTCCCCTTTGGCTATGTTAATAAATGACCTATTGTTCTTTGATCTTAATTTAAATGTTGAAAAATAATATTCTTTTTTCCTGAAACATGAATACCTTTTATTAAAATCAAAATATTCTCAAGAGTTAATTTTAAATAAATTGAACTTCCACAAGAAAATTCATTCATCAGAAAACCTCTGGTGGGTTTTGTTGAAACTAAATCTTCTGTGAGTACAATATAGTGGTACACACTCCATCTGGAAGGAATCCTTGAAATGTTTGGTCAGCCACTTCTTTGGCTAAACACATTCGCAGAACATCTACTACAATTCCATACTGACATGTCTCTGACTAACAGGTCAGAAACACAGAAGTTCAAACTGAGGTAGTTAACGTCCCATTGCGAAAGGACAAGTGGCCATCTCTCTCAACTGAGGCCTCTCAAGACTGCTAAAGAAAGAATCACAGCTCAATAAATCCTCTTCAACAAAATAGTGGGTGCTCAGCCTTTATTAAATTTTAGCTGCTAAAATGAAATGCAACATGGAGGCCAGGAGGGCTGAGAGAGCCCCGACTCCCCTTTCTTACTCCCAACAGTGTCATCCAAAGTGCTGTACGCTTCTAAAAACGTCCGTGGGAGTTTCTGTACGGTTATGAAGCCCTACCTCATTCACATAATGCGCACACCCAGCTCCCCACGTGTCTAAAATGTGATAAGCTTAAAAAACTTTTGAAAGGTCTAAAAATATCAGTGTGTGACAAAAGGTGTCATTTTGAAAAGTAGTCCCTCAAAACACCTGACAAATCATGGAGAAGGAGTAGATTCAGGTGAAAATAATAATTCTCTTAGCCGTATCGTCAGTATGAATTTCTACTGTAAAAAAACACATTTCCCCTCAAATTCCATGAACACAAGGACTCTTTTCTATGAAACAGAGAAAGAAGGAGAGAATACAAGTATTTTTAAAGAACATTTTATCCTTTTTTATATGTTTCCCCTCTATTCATCATATATCTAAACAAAACACAGCCCTTTCTAGTCCTTCTGGCCTTCTGTAACAATCAAATTCCCCACATAGTGCTGACCAGAACTGCGGCACAGTACCTCCATGCCAGCTCACTCCTGTGGAAACGTACAGACAGGACGTTTGCTAAATCAGAGTGTCTAACTTAAAAAGCATACAGAAGAGTAATACTGATACATTTACAGTACTATTAAGTACGGATTTTCTGATGTACTCCTTTCCTTACCCTGACTGTGTGTAAATTGAGGATGTGGCAAGCACAGTGAGTGTGGATAAGTAAAGTGGTTTCCTTAGAAACAATAAAAGCAGAAACTATAAAGCAGAACATCCTCCCAACTGATGTGACTTTCTAATGGTACTGATAACACAGAGAACAGACGTAAGTAGCCTCACTGTTTGTACACAGCACACAGCATAGTTCCCCAAATAGCTGAATTACTTTCCATATAAGATCATAAAATCTAGATAGAATCTCACAGGGCTGCCATTAAGGAAGAGGGCATGACTATGACGTTCCAATATTAGTATTATAGGCTAAATATAGCAGGCGACATTTCTGGTGCCCACTTGTGCTCATTTCTTCTGTGATAAGTAATTCATCTTCCTCCTTCACATTAACAGCTAGCTCATGTGCATTGGAAAGATGTGACCGCTGCACCAAGTATGCTTCTAGCAAATCCACAGAGCTCATACCAATAAGCCATTCCTTTGTCAAGTTTTTCAAAAACAGGAGCCCAAATTGGGCATACAGACATGCAATTCCTGAAGGCACTGAAAGTCCAACAGCACTTCAGGAGGGCTGGGAGACAGGGAGGGGAAAGAGAGAGTTTGCATTTATGTAGAAATCAATTTGGTGAAAAACCCTGACGTGCATCTCTGGATGTCACAGGAAGCAAGGGACCACAAGGAACCGTGCACTGTCCTCAGTGGGCAATGAGTAATGCTTTGTTTCAGTTGAAGGGCACAAATGCACTGACTTCAAATTATTGAGCTGGTTCTATGACTGCTCTGTGTCTCTGCAGCCATGTGCACCATTCAGGCCATGGTGAGTCCTTGTAATCTCCTTTACAGAACTTTAAAATAATAAATATCAACTGTAAGCTGAAAGTAAAAAGTTATATGGAAATACTGCCCACTGAAAAAGGTGATGCACTATTTCATAGTTTTTACTGTTTTCTAAAACCCTTTTTTCAATTCTTTGAAACTGATGTGCAGAGATGAATTTCTAGTATATTTGAGGATGGCTTCTCAAGGTACCTGTGTAAGTGCAAATTCTGTGGCATCCACCACAAATATCTTTGGTTCTGGAATACATTTCCATTCTAAGTCTTTGGCAATTGACATTTTCCTGGCTTTTTGTCCCTCCTTTCTCCAAATTTCTGACTTACTCTCTTCATTCTCTTCTTATATTATTTCCTTCCTTTATGCTATATATACCATGGCATACATCACACAGACTTTTGATAATATTTTCACGTTTTACCTTACCTTTTTGTATTTCCTTTGCAAGCAGGGCTTATGAAATCAGTGTCTGTTTCTATGTGCACGTCTGTGCTGTGTTGCTTATCTCCATCTGCACACGTGCTCCTTTCTGTTGTAGTCCCAAATAGTTTTTGAATCTGATCTCCTGTTACAAATAAACACCACAGAATGACAGAAAGCACATATTAAGATCTTGACAATTCAAAGAAAGCAGAAGGACCAGCAGCGTAGCGTCTAAGGAGTAAGAACACTGCCTTATAAGTGTTTGAAAAAGTTTTTGAATAGTGACCCTTTAGTGGACAAGACAGAAGCTAGGAGACACAAGAACCTCCAGCAAACAAGTTTTGCTCATGCTGTTAGTCAGGAAAAACCTCTTTTTTATTCTTTCTTTCTTCCCCACTATTCTTTTGTGTATTGAATCAGGTCAGGAATGGTAACACATGAAAAGGCAAATATTGTAGTTGAAATACAATCTGTCTCTCATAAGCACAGGATTCAAACATGGTTCCAAAGAGCAACTATATAAACATTTGTCTTCTGGATGCTTCTTGAGGAAACTGAGTTTTAAGAGCTTTAAATAAATGCAATTTCACTGATTATTTTCTGTCTGTTAGGTAAAACATCTTTCTTTCCATGGCCTTTAATTCATATTCCTCCTTCATCTTTCACTAAAAATGGTTCCACTGTTATCTCAGCTTTCCAAAAAGAAATCTTGTTATTTTTCCCTCTTTTCTTGGGTTTTTTTTTTTTTTTTTTGAGCACCATAATAATTACCCTATAACAACTGACAAATTTGTACTCTATGGGCAAGAAAGAGAGCAAAATTTCAAATTCTGTTGTACTAATATGCAAAACATTAATCCTTTTTTGCCAGTGTAGTTTTCAGTGTTTCTCCAAATACAAAGCAACCTTAGAATACCAAAATAATTTCCAAAGTGAATACAATTAGTCAAAACAATGCCTCGTGGTTGTTAAGAAACTGGTAACCTTAGTTATTTGAAAACAGATTTTTTGGGACAGGTAACTTAGTCTGGCTATATTTGTACACCAGATCTCAAATACCATTAGTGCATGATAATATACTACAGAGCACAGAGAAATAGTTTGTGAAGCCCAGATTCTCAATCTAAGTGACCTTTGGCCAAGGTATCTGCTATACAGAGACATACAATGCTGAAATTGCCTATGACTTTTGCTGAACAAGACCTTCCATGCTGT
>NW_009648043.1:2154672-2199480 GCF_000708025.1 Charadrius vociferus
ATGCATTTTTATATTCTGGCTTCATTCAAGCCTTCTAACAGTTTTAACATTATTACAAAACATATTCCTATATCTGTATTTGACACATATATGAAATGCCTTTGTATAGGCTATCAAACTCAGCCTCCTTACCAAACACTTTTGCACATACCACAATTGATTCTGCCATGGACAAACTTACAGACCAATGTCCTTAGGAAAGAGCAAAATATAGATGGAAATCTGTTTGTAAAAATAAGTATGCTATGGTTTAGGAGTTAGTTTTTGTCAGTGCAGTACAGTACGGATTATCATATGGCTGCATTTGTCCATCGGTGCCTTAGGAAAGAAATTAAGAAACCACAATTTAATCCCCTTCCTCTTTGCTTTTAAGACTCACTTACTACTGCTAATCACATACATCAATCCTACCTCAGTTGTGTAGACCAAGGAACCAAGAAAGCTGCTTGCATCTTACACATCCTTTATTCAGAGAAGGCAAACACACACTTCTGGAAGGCAAGAACCAAATAATTTAAATGGACATACAAATTTAAAAGGTCAAGTCCTTGCTTCCATCTGTGCCCCTGTGAAGCTAAATCTATCCTGCAGTTTTTACCTTCACTCTGTGTATGTGTGCCTGTACATCAAACTTCAACAGCCTGCTTAAATTGGAAGTTGCTTTCAAAGATATACTTCTGAGCAAGAATGTTAACATGACTAAGGATAAGGAGTTTTATTCTTAAATCAAATCGATTTGCTTGATTGTTTGATTGCTTTACTTCACCTTTTAGTCTATCATTACTATAACCAAAATTCCCATGTTGCAAGAGCATGAATTATCTCCACTGATGCTTATAAAACTCTGAATTAACTCACTGAATTTGTATCTAGGCTGACAGGAATGACAATCCCTATGCCAGCAGCTCTAATGAAAATTACGTTTTCTGAGTACAGTTACATCAACTAACTAGCGTTTAGATGAACTGAATTGCACTACTGATTTGTGATAGTGTTATACTTCATAAGATTTTACTCCTTGGAAGTGATCCAATGGAAAGCTCAATACTGGACAGATTATTAGACTAGGTTGTCATCTAGTCCACTAGGTTTTCATCTATGAAATGATTGTACTTAAGGAGTGCCCAGGTTCTGTCACATGGAAAGCCTTGCAGAAAAAATTCACTCCAAAGCTGCATAGCTAATAGCTTTATTTCAAGTAATCTGCTTTTGCCAAACATCGTATTTGTCCCACAAAACAAATGGAGAACTGCACATGGAGTAGGCGGCAGCTGCTGAAATTCCAGACTTCTTAAATTGTTGTATTCACTGGTGTCAGAACTCTGGTAACTTCAGAGTGAATAAAGTGGGAAGTGAGAGTAATTTTAAATTATGTTAATTTACTGTAATATAAAGAAGAAAACATTTAAATAGTCATAAGTTACATAACTGACATTTTAAATAAACAGCTTGTTGCTAACAGCCTGGCAAGCCTCTCCAAATTGTGGATGACAGTGCTAATGTGAGGGTGGGAGAATCACCTCTCATGTATTCTTGTATGGAACGCTGGGAATGGGATTCATCTCACCTAATTCAGGCCTCTGTCAGCTAGGGGTGAATTTCAGCTCCAGATCTAGACATGTGACTAGGTATAAGCTCAGTGTCTAAGCTCCTGGCACAGTCTTTGCTAATCTGGCCAACTGAGTCAGTGCAGTACAGAGAGCTAATGAGATGGTCAAAAGTGGGTAACTATTTTTGGGTGAGCTGAATAGCTTTCTCACTTCTGCTAGCTATGTTGACTAGATCTAACATTCAACTTGGTTGCACAGCCTTTGGTGTTTAGCATCATTGGAGATTCCCCAGGTGTCCAAGATAGCAGCTGAAGGCTGTCAGGTTTGAGGTGGAGCATACAGGAGACCTGCACCCTTTTCATATAGCATTGGGACACCATGCTGAACACACCTCCAGCATCTCAGGTGACATGTACATTAGGCAACTGAGTTGCACCCTCACTAATTATAGTAGAAACTTAAACATCTGGTTCACATGCAGTCACCTTTCTGTACACATGTAAATTTAGTGTCTCAGTCTGTCTCAACGTGGATTTTTAATGCTGTTTGAGTTGCCCAAGCAATTTCTACATATGCTCTAGCTCCTACTCCAGAAGTGCCTGGATTATTTTTAGGCCACCAATCATATTCACCAGCTTTGCAGGCATCTAGAATAGTCAAGGCAAGAAATTACACTAAATACATATGTTAACCAGCTTCTAATCGAAGGTAGTTGTTAGATTTCCTCTCCAGAAAACAGAAAGCTGTAGGTACTTCTGTGGATCTATTCATCCCTCTTGAATGGTGAAACAGACTTCTAAAACTGATTCTCTATTGAGTACAGTCAAAAATAACATAACTTGCCAAGAGTAAAAGAAACAATTTTCAGGTGGACAAAGGTGGTGAGAGTGTCCAAGAGTGTTAGCATTATTTCACAAAGAATCATCACTAATATTGACTCGGCCTGTGTTGAAGAGGCATCTAAGCAGACCGGTACAAATAATTTACCAACCAGAAATAGAAGAAAGGCTACAGACTTGTTAGGGAACACAAGAAGTAGTACACATGGGATGTTATTAACATACAGACTGTCAGAAAAGGCACAAGAACACATGGTGCTTGATTTATGAGTTACATAGGCTCATCCAGAGAGTCTTTTCTGCGTGCAAATTTTCTATCAAAAAAACGGTTCTGGAGTCCCCAACATAAGAAGGACATGGACCTGCTGGAACGTGTCCAGAGGAGAACCACGAGGATGATCCGAGCGCTGGAGCACCTCTCCTATGAGGAGAGGCTGAGAGAGTTAGGGCTGTTCAGCCTGGAGAAGAGGAGGGTCTGGGGAGATCTTATTGCGGCCTTACAGTACCTAAATGGGGCCTACAGGAGAGCTGGGGAAGGACTAGGGCATGTAGTGATAGGACAAAGGGAAATGGCTATAAACTGGAAGAGGGCAGGTTTAGATTAAACAATAGGAAGAAATTTTTCACTTTGAGGGTTGTAAAGCACTGGAACAGGTTGCCCAGAGAGGTTGTTGAGGCCCCATCCCTGGAGATGTTCAAGGCCAGGCTGGACATGGCCTTGGGCAACCTGGTCTAGTGGGAGGTGTCCCTGTCTGTGGCAAGGGGGTTGGAACTCGATGATCTTCAAGGTCCTTTCCAACCTAAACCATTCTATGATTCTATGATTCTATATTACAAAGTGCTCCCTAAGAAGTATCACAACATTTTGTGTTCATAGAATCATAGAATAGTTTGGGTTGGAAGGGACCTTTAAAGGTCCTCTAGTCCAACCTTCCTGCAATGAGCAGGGACACCTCCAAGTAGATAGGTTGCTCAGAGACCTCTCCAACCTGACCTTGAATGTTTCCAGGGATGGGGCATCTACCACCTCTCTGGGCAACCTGGGCCAGGGTTTCAGCACCCTCATTGTAAATATTACTTCCTCCTATCTAGTCTGAATCCATGCTTTTTTAGTTTAAAACCCCTTGTCCTACCGCAACAGGCACTACTAAAAATTCTGTCCCCATATTTCTTATAAGCCCACTTCAAGTACTGAAAGGACACAATAAGGTCTCCCCAGAGCCTTCTCTTCTCCAGGCTGAACAACCCCAAATCTCTCAGCCTGTCCCCATAGGAGAGGTGCTCCAGCCCTCTGATCATCTTTGTGGCCCTCCTCTGGAGCCGCTCCAACAGGTTCATGTCTTTCCTATGTTGAGGCCTCCAGAGCTGGATGGCAGCACTCCAGGTGAGGTCTCACCAGGGTGGAGTAGAGGGTCAGAATCACCTCCCTCAACCTGCTGGCCACGCTTCTTTTGATGCAGCCCAGGATGTGGTTGGCTTTCTGGACTGCAAGCACACATTGCCAGCTCATGTCCGGCTTTTCATCCACCAATACCCCCAAGTCCTTCTTGGCAGGGCTGTTCTCATTCTCATTTCTCTCATTTGGCTTGTATTATTTGTCTACCTTATTTGTGTGAATAAGTGAAATGCCTCATCTCCCAGACTCTTACCTGCAGGTCAAGGGACTGTTGCAAGTTCGAGCCTTGACCTTACATAATGCACCGTAAATCCTCAGTCTGTGGCCTAGACCTGTGCTTGCTCTGCTTGCATTTCATCGTGAGAGAAGGAACATAAACTCTGAGCCAAAACGCACCATACACCCAGCAGGGCTTATCACAGCAGATCAAGCACAGACCCTTTGGACCAGAACTTCTTTGTATTGTCCTGAATTGGGCTTTAGGCAGAGCAAGTTCAGGTCTTCCCTGAAAAAGGCCATGTAAATAAACTTTCTCATTAATTTTAGCCAAGTCTGTATCTAATAGTATAACTTTAAACATCTCAGGATGGCTGTTTCCCTGTGAGGCTTCACAATATGGGTACAGAAAAACTCTGACAGGCTTCATAGCTACGATTTTGTTACAGGAACCCTGGGCACCTTTGAACACGATTTCATTGTATGTGATAGCCAGACCTGTGAGGTCTCTGAAAAATAACTTGAGCTGTGAAACAGTGTAATATTGTCAAGGTTGCAAAGCTATTGCATTCTGTCATGGTACTATTGTCATGTTTGGAATGCAAGATCTGTAAGTATTTAGGAAGAACAGACGGACATGACGAGCCAAGACTTCTGTTTACCCAGACAGGATTTTATCCTCCTTCAAATAAGACAGGAAATACTTTGCCTTCTGCTCACATGCTAACACCTTTCTTATTCCCTTAGCTTATTTCGGAAGGGGACATTTAACCAGATCATAAAAATCACCTAGAAACTCCTTCTGGTTGATAGGGGGTATTTTTGACCTGTAGAGCTAAACTTCTGTACATCACTGAAAGTTACTGAAGGTGGGATATGTTACATAGCTCTATGGCTTCATTTTAACATGAAAATACATCTTTGGATTCAGGTGTACTCATAATCTCATTTTCTCAAATATTAAGAAAAAACAGTACATTAAAAAAGCCAGGAAAAAATCCATTACATAACTCCAAAGCTGGGAAAAAAAAGATAATAAGATGTAAGTGGAGTCCTTTTCAGCCAACATTTTAGTAAAAGTTGCATTGTAATTTGACAGTTCTATGATCGATGTTTTATTCAAATTTAGTAATATAAAACCTAATCACACAGAAAGAACTTTGACAAATATGGTTAATAGCATCTTTCCCAATATTTTATCAGGGCACATATTGTACAACGTTAATGTAAAATAGCTACAATAATGTACAGCAATAAAAAAAATTGATTTGAGAATGAGTTAAGATTATTCAGTTACATTATTATATATTTTTGGCAATTTGATTTCGTCAACTTTTAAAAATGAGTGTAAAATTTATAATTGTAAATGAGAAAATTAACATCAGAGCACATTAAAAAAAAAGAGGAATCATTATGCTTAGCACGCGTGACTCACTGAAGTGTAGTGAGTAGGAGGTTCTGTGTAGTAACCTGAATTGTACTGAAGATAAAGTACACTTTGTATTCTTTTCTGTCTCTCTCTTCAGAGACTCGTGAACCAAACCTCCATGCAGTACAGATGAATAGAATTTTGGCTATTTTTCTGAACCAACTTTATATAATTATTAAAGATGTACACGCTGTTTTACAAACAGTGGGATGGAAACTGGCTAGAGGAATATAAGCTAAGGAACAAAACTGAGACAAGCCTGTGTGCTTTTATGCAAATGATTGCATATTGTAATCGGCATAACTTTTATGGTAGGAACATCTTTCACATGTCAGCCAATATGGCCTAAATAAATCTTTTCTGTGGTTTTTGGGCTCAGGTCCATACAAGTCAGTCAAATCACATTATTGCATGCAGATGCTGAAAACACTGCTGATCTCAGTGCTCTGCGGTCTCATTCTTCATCCTGCTTATCCTGACTGAAAGTGTAAGCATAAAAAGACTTCAAGAGAATCAAACTCCAGAAATACGAACTCCTGCTATAATGAGTAATTGGACCCCTGTCTGACCTAGTGGACAGAAAAAGATGATATTATAACATTTTACACTAGGAGAAAATAAATTAAAGGATAACAGTCATTTCCACAGAGTGCACAAAGAAGAAATGAAAAGAGCATGAAGTTAATTAACCCCTGCAAAACTTATCCCCAAACCAGAACAAATATAGATTAATTCCTATTGCCCAGTCACTCTCTTAACTCCACAAAATTACTTCAAGTTTTCCTCTTCATTCACCACTCTCCCTTCAGACCCATATTTCCTCTTCAAGAGGAGGAAACTGTAATGTGAATTCTGGAGGCCTGAACAATTTCACATATGCTTTATTCCGCTATACAATCTAGAAGCGTATATTTGTTGTTATTCTTTGTGACATGTTTACGAAAAAAAAACAAGCATGGCAAATCCATCCTGTATTCATTGTTAGATATAATCATATTTTAAAAATTTGGACTAGCTAGGCAAGAAGAGGAACCATCGTATCTCACAAACATTGGCAAGTATTGACTACTTATTAATTGACTTTTATTCACATGAACTGAATAGCTACAGTAAATGTACTGTGATTTCCATGGATCTGTTTGAAAAAAGAGAAAATCTATGTTTCCTACGAACAACCAGAGAAATTCACTGCCACTAGTTCCTTCCTCATACTCTTATATTCATTGTTTTGCTCACGACTTCTCCAGTACCCCTGTAAAACCTCTGGGTGCAGATAGGAAGGTCTCGGTCACCCAGAGTGATTTCATTGCATGACTGACGGAAAGGTCAAATTAGAATGAAAGTCTGGGAGGACTGAGGAGGAGATGGGTAAACAAAGAAACAGAATGGGTTGCTTTTTGTTACAAAAAGTTGCTCTGATGTGCCTTGTCTTCAGGACTCTTGAACACTTCTCTAGTTCCCTAGCTGACTTGCAGCTCTGTACACAGAGTAGTACCCCCCTTCCCAAAGACTACCTGTGAAAGCTGAACTTCAAAATGTTTTTAAAACACTGAGAAGTAAGTTGCTGAGATACTTCATTCATATCATATACAAATTTTGTGTGTGTGTGTGTAAAAGAAGAAGGAATCTAAAAAGAGAAATCATAAAACATCCATTTCAAGCATCCTTTTACTGGAGTAACTAGTGCTCATAAGACAGCAGCTAGGCAAAGACGGAAATAGGAGGATAATGGAAGGAGATTTTTAAAGAGAAAATTGTTTGAAGGGTAAACTAACGTCCTAGGGGAAAGGGGTGACAGGACATAGAATGACAAAGTTATACAGATCGTCTCAAACTGCAAGCAGGATCATCATTCTTTCAATCTCCCTCGATTTCCTTGATTTTGATTGTGGCCTCGGGGCATGACTGCAACATACACAGTAAATAATAAACAATGCAATAAGTCCTCGAGGCATTCTCTATTTCAGTGGAGCTCTTGACCTATGAACATCCTGGAAATAGTTTTTTTGGCACTGTCATAAATAAATGGGGCCATTTGTTGCTTGAGGGGGCCATTCTGGCAAGATTTTTCAGAACATAAAACAGGCCATGGCTGCTGACAGAGGTTGAACATGTCCTTTTGGGTGCAATGAAAAGATGCCAAAGAACCTGAATAAACTGTAAAAATTAGAATAAATAACCAAAAAAAAACCCCCACCATATTTATATTCTTCACTCATTTTAAGTTCAGAGCAGAGCTTCAAGACTTTGCTACACAAAAGAGTTAAGAGCTGGTCAGGTCTGCAGAAACATTGACTTAATAAAAATAAATTTAATAAACAAATTACTAATGTACCAAAAACTCAAGTATTTGCATTAACTGAAATTCCACATAATTTTATTTTAGAAATATTACAATACAAAAGTTTTACTACAAGGTAGGGAGTTTTCTTATTAGAGACCCTCACTACAATCAGGGGTCCTAGGTCTTTTAGGATGTAGGATCACAAAGGTGCTCAAATGTTTTGCATTACACAAAAAAAAAACAACCCTGATGTCAGATTTCTAAAAAAGCAAACAGAAAGCAGCTCCACAACTCAGTGTCTCATAATTGGTGACCAACACCAAAGTAATTGTTTGTTAGCCTACATACAGACTCCTTCAGGTCCTGAAAAATCTTAGTTCCCTGCTGCATAATGGACCAGATTGAACAGGAAAAATTACAATTGTATTCAGCAGTTGTATCTCTTTCCTGGAGGTAGTTTTGCAGAATGGGAGAGCAATAAAAGCAAATCTTTCAGGCTAGAGAGACAAAACAGTTTCCTGTCTCTGGAATCATAGAATCATACATTCATAGAGTCATAGAATGGTTTAGGTTGGAAAGGACCTTGAAGATCGTCGAGTTCCAACCTCCCTGCCACAGACAGCGACACCTCCTACTAGACCAGGTTGCCCAAGGCCATGTCCAGCCTGGCCTTGAACATCTCCAGGGATGGGACCTCAACAACTTCTCTGGGCAACCTGTTCCAGTGCTTTACAACCCTCAAAGTGAAAAATTTCTTCCTAATGTTTAATCTAAACCTGCCCTCTTCTAGTTTATAGCCATTCCCCCTCGTCCTATCACTACATGCCCTAGTACAGCTCTCCTGTAGGCCCTGTAAGGCCGCAATGTAGTTCAAGTGTGGCAAGTACCCTATGAGAATTATTCTGATTTAAATGATGAGATATCCTTGTCCAAAATCCCATATGATTTTGACCTGCATATGTCTTACTTCACCAAAAATGCTACACTGATTACCAAAGTAGTTTTTGGATTGCCCACCCAGAGTTGTCTTCACCCCCTGACAACTTGCTTAAAGCTGGAGATGCAATAAACCCCAGAAATCTCAGATGTCTGGTGTCCCATCTGAGCAATTATTGAAAAAACACAAAGTCCAAGGTGTCCTACAGCTGTTATGGTAGGATTTTCAGTCAACCAGGTGAAAAATTCAAGACCTTGTACAGAAGAAAGTATATCTGCCAAGATGTTTTCTAATGGAAAGCCTTGTCAAAATGAAAAATCAGACATCTATGCGTTCTGTTGGAATATGCCAATTTCAGTGCATTTCTGATGGATAATTTAAATGCACTTTAAAATATAAATATGTTTATATTCACACATCTTTCCAACCAGTGTTTGTTTCCCTCTTAAACCTTACACAATTTCCAAGCACTGGAGATTTCCACCTAGTTAGTAATACTTTTTTTTTTTCCATGACTAGGAATCCAACTTGCCACTCACTTCCAGAAGTGAAAGTTTATATTTCCTTTCTTGGCTTAGATGTACTGCTTTTCTATTTGCAGATTAGCTTTATTTGTGTAGGTGGGGCTGGCCTCTTCATCCAAACTGGCTGCCCCAAAAGCTCAAAAATCATGTCAACCCTCACAACACAGCAAAGCATACAACTACAAAGTAAAATCACATGATATGGCAATTCTTTTGGAAATCTAGTAAGAACATGCCAATCATAGAACTGATAAAGCTGTTCAGAAACATCCCTTTGAAACATCTCTTAAAATTCATAGATTCAGTAAAATTAGAACATTTGCAGAGCAGTTCAGCTTCATCAAATACCTGCCAAGTCTCCTGCTCAGCCCTGCAGCAGTTTAGTTCGGGGTCAGAGATCCCAGAGTTACCAGTCTGCATGCCAGCTGGAATGGAAGAGATATAAATAAAACATGTTCTGGGGGGTGGTACTGGGGGAAAGTTGTTCTTTTCCTGTGCATCCCTGCAGTGGTGATCACACTGCCTCAGCAACCTTGTTCATGCCACACAATCTAGGACTAAATAAATGTTTGTATTCTTTACAGTAGTAGGACAGATTGCAAATATGAAATTGCATTCATCATGTAATTAGTTAGTTAGCACACAATGCAAGCTGAGGTGTGAACACTATACCGGGACTCAGGCTGGGGGTACTCAAGCTTTAATCGACCTACCACCGGTAACAGTGAATTTAGACAATATTTAGTGGCTAGGTAAGGATCCAGAATCCCTGGCAGGCATGTTCCTTGCAATCAAAATGTTTACCATTATTGGAATTTACTAGACTTTAATTGTTTTTCCTGCAGTTTCCCATGCCAGGTGTCTGCTCAAAGCTGATTCATTTTGATGTTTCTGCAAGAAATGGTTCAGTCATTTCTGAGAATGATAGCAGAGGAGGGTACATGTATTGGCTGTTCTAAAAACTTCTTGCATGTCTTTCAATGAGAAGCCTAGGTAGCTCAAATGCACCTTTACTTCACATAAGACATATACAAAATAGAGATATAGAAGGCAAAAATGGGAGGAAAAGAAAGAGAAGAAAAGTAAAGGGAAAAATAGTTAAATAAATCTGCTCCCATCAAAGCTGATTCTTTCTGTGCATGTTATTCAAGACAGTAACTTCCCAGAATCTCTGGCAGAAATTTATCAGACTTTGAATATTGCATCTAAGGAGGAAAAGAAAATAAGCCCCCAAACTCCACCTGGTATTCAGGAAGATTTCTCATTGCATTGTCTTCAGGTAGCAGAGGTAATTTTGCCTGACACGTTCCAGTTAGTAATAATGCCCTGGTTTCATATGCCACTGGCATACTAGCCCATTAGTTAATTGGTTAATAAAGAGATACATTCAATAATCGTGGCAGACTGTGCCAAACTGCCAGTCTTTGTTCTAGAAACATATGCTGGCAATTAATAATGATGATTTAATACAAGGGTCTATTACAAGCAGTTCTCAGTTGCTATGAATTTGTTCAGGGGGAGAAATCACATTCAGATTTTCAAGGTCTTCTGTGTCTAAGAGGGAAGAAAACCAGCAAAGAGGCTGGCACAGGACGGGTGCTTTCCCTTGATAGAATGGAGGGGGCGACGAAGGAAGCAAGCAAACACAAGGAGATCCGTCCAGCTTTGTGAGATATCAAGCCATAGGGATTCTGTGATAACAGTGCTAAGAGGCTGTATTAGCGCAGCCAGAGAATACAAGCAGATAATCAAATGACCGCGAAAATGGCAGGGTGGATAAATCTGGTTCAACAGGGAGTCTTTATTCAGAGGGGCTGATACTGCTGTGTCGTGACGCAGTTCGGCGGGCTGCAGCGAGGCCGGCATGTGGCTCCGCGAGAACAATGGCGATTGACTACAGATGGGCACTTCCTCTCCAAAAACACTCCTCGCAGCTCGCTTGCAGGGAGGGATACGCAGACATACGCTCACATCTCCATGGCAACCACTTACTTCAGCGTGACATCAAGCCCAGATCAAAACTCCATAGGCATCAGATAGTACATGCTGTTTCTTTCCTTGAATTAATAATATTGATTTAAAAGGCAGGTTCCATTAACTCTTTCTTCTCTATGCTGGGGATAATTACTGTCTGCAGTGCCTGTATTATTCCGGTGACTTGAAAACAGGAAACGCAGCATCGAGTTAAATAATTCATGTTGTGCTGCTGCTCATTCTGTTCTTAGAAGCAGAATTATTGCTAACTGGGCACGGTAATTTCAGCACGGGGGTGATAGGATTACGAAATGTCTAATTGCCCTCTCATGTGACAAGATTACTTTTCTGAAAATGCTTTAATTCTTCCAAGCAGAGGCAAACAATGCAGCCAAGTGACCAAACAAGAACAGCCTGCATGAATACTGCTGAGGTTTTCTTTCTGAAAGCAGTGAAAAGTGCAGTCGAGGCTTCATTCTCCTTTACACACACACACCGCTCTCCTTCCCCTCTCCAAAAAAAACAGCAGTGTGAAGAACTCTTTTCAAAAGTAAACACCCAGTCACAAGAGTCTGGTGGTGAGGGAGTTCCTCATACTACTCTTTAGAAGCGTCCCCTCAGCCAATTATATGATGTTAGCAGGCTCTGTGGGGCTTCTTAGTTAATCTTCCAGAGCTGCGAGGTTGATAGTTGTGATACGGTGTCTCAGGGTGGGCTTGCTTGTAGAATTGGAGGAAAATGGAACAGAAATCCTCAGGTTTCTGTGATACATGCAGAGTGCCTCAAGGAGAAAAGCCTGAGCAAACCAGGACAGTGTCACTTCTTAGTAAGGGGTGGGAAGCAGGGATTTTTTACAATCTACACAGAAATATTTTTGGCATCTGAACAAGCTTTTCCATTCACAAAGGCAAAGCTATTGCTTTGGGGAGATATTAGGAGACTGAGTATGTGATAGCATTCAAGAATGTCAAAGTGGCACAGAGTTGCCTGGACAGTAGGTCACCTATTGCCTGAGCAAATATTCCTACTCACTATGAGAAGTGTTGATTAGCTGACTTATTTGGAAGTCTTGAAGCAGACCAGATTTCTTGAAGGAGATGGAGGCTCATCTAATTCTTAACTTGCATTGCGGAAAAATAGGTACACTTAATGAACTTCCACACCAGACTAGAAGGTACCTACAGAACTCAGGTGCTTAAAGAATCAAGCACTTAAAGAAGGCAAGAACAGATGTACTGCTTCAGACCAAGAGTTTACCTAACTCAGTAACCTCTCTCAAGAATACTCATAACACATTACAGGAGAATGGAAGAAGAGAGCAAGAACAGTAATCAAACAAAGAGTAGGAAAATAACAACATTTTCCCAGTTTTTTTTCCCATATCTGTCTACTTTCTGCTCTTGGGGATCTGTCAAAGTTGACATACTTAGTTTATTTAGTAATCTGTAAAGGATATTTCTTCTTTTTGTACAATTTCCTGTGAAAGCAAAAGCATGTTTTCATCCACAACCTCCTTTGGCAAGAAGTTCAATAGATCTAATACTTATTTTAACTAAAACCATTTTCTTTTGTTTTGTTTTGAAACTAGCACCTACTAAATTTATTCAAGAGCCTCCACTTCCTGAACAGACAATGAAGTATTGATCTCTGCAAAACCCCTTCCATGGCACTCGGGAGTGGAGTGGGAGAAGGCAGTCTGGATTGCCTCATATTTTTGAGTGCATGAGTCTTCATACAGAAAAGTTCCAGTGGACAGAATTATTTATGTTCAACCAGATAGCTTGTATCTTCCAGTATATATTGACCAAGAGGATTAGTCAGAAAAGTTCCTCTATCAAAGACATTAGCAATGAGACTTCATCAGGGAATTTGCCATGGTGATTGTCATAGTGACATTCTTTCAGGTATCTTCAAACTATTGGGTAGTCATCTTGAGAAGAATTTGTAAGAACAAAATCTAGCTTATGGAATACCAGTCAAAAAGATTTAGAGCATAAGGAATTACAATTTATTCCTTTCATTTGTTCTGCCTTTTATAACTGTTGCAAAGATGGAATACTGAACCTAATGATCTCTTGTCCAAATTACTTCAAACAAAGACATTAGTCACAGGATTAACATACAAATTGTGATGCTAATGTGACTAGGACAGTGGGGAATGTTTTGTTTATGTGACAAGCCAGGAGCCAGAATTGGTCAACCTTAACTGTGGAGAGACAGGACCATTTAAAGAATCTGATGTTCTGAGACACTGGATGCCAGGTCTGTATTAAAGGGATTCTAGACAACATGCAATGTTATCAGTCTGTATTTCTCAGTCTGTATTTCATGTGCAGTCAGGACTTGCTCTGCACATGGTGTATAACCTGCGGTGGTGGTTTCCCCCTGCCACATGTAGCAGAGAAACAGTTCTGAGGTGTTTGGCATCACACCTACTACACGTTGGCAGCTGCTAGCCATGGCCATCTTTCAAACTCAGGATTAGGGTCTGGGCACTGTGAGGGGCTGTTGTTTTCTGCATAACTCAGAGCAATTGGCATTTCTAAAAATGGATTGTTGAAATGTGCTAGTCATAACATTCTGTTCTCTTCTCCCCAACTTCATGAAGCACATGCTTATTTCAGGCACTTCGTCTAAACGATTTTGACTGTGGAGATCTCAGTGTCTTTCCCTCGGCCGTCTGTCAGTGGTACTGACCCAGTTCACATGGATTTAGAATTAAAAATTAGAAACACCATAATCAAACTCAAGGAAAGGGGAAAGATAGTAAATATTGTTTTCTCTCTTACATGCACACACATATATGTATGCATGTGTGCGTGTGTGTGTATATATATATAGTTGTGAATTGGACTCAATGATCCTTATGGGTTCCTTCCAACTTGATTGATTCTATGATACACACACACAACTGATGAGAATTATCCATTTCTGTTTCTATTCTTTAACACCACTAGGGTACAGGGTTTATCCTACCCTTCTGTATCCACTATCACTATGTTGTACTAATATACTGGAGTCTCTACTGTGGCCAGACCCCAAGCCTATTGTAATGTGCATTATGCAAACATGAGAAAAAAAGATAATCTGTCAAAAGAACAGACAGAAATAAAAAAATACAGATGAGAATGGTGGAGACAATGAGAAAATATTAATAAATAAGATGGTTTAAAGATAGTAGCGGACAACCAGAAATATGAGAGAGCTTAGCACTTCCATCTGAGCAACTTATCCAAAGGGTGAGATGCAATATGAAAGAGAATGAAGCTGCTCATTTGAAAATATATATATGGGGAGGAATTCATTTGGGAGAAAATTGAGGGAGGAGATGCTAAAGCCAGAGGTGAAAGCTTAATACCTGCTTTCTTGTGAAATTTGCATCTTTAGAATAAAGCGGTCCAGACATTATCCTAAGCCGCATGCAGGCTTAGAAGTCACAAAACCAGCTAACTTGTTTCCCCACACAAGGCAGCGTGGCTCAGGAGCTGACTGCACCGTCAGTCATCAGACAGCAGTGTCATAGCCAAAATAGTTGTTGGCACATGAGAAGGATGGACTTTGTAGGAAGAAGTCTCTTTTATTAAGCCAACTGACATAATGGGAAGCAATGGACATGCTTCTGAGGATAAAAGTCTTTCAGAGCAGGAAAATGGACTGCATTGTCTTTATTTATGTGGAGTTCCTCTTATAAGATTTTTATGGCACTTAGAATTTCAGGCAATTAACTTATGAAATATTTATACAATGCTGATTAATAGCATATTATAAGAATATTAGAATAATAATATTACCATTGCCTAAAGTTACATGATCTACAGTGAAAGACTCAGCAAGTAGAGATATGCAGGAGAGTAGCTGAACCTCTATAGGACTGTACAGACAGGAAAGACAAAAAGATATTGGTTATCCTTTCAAAGCTGGACTGCTTTCGGCTCAGGTGGGTCAAGATTGATATAAACATTGTGTTTCAGTTCTCTGCAATATAGACTCCAACTACAGTTAGAAGAAAGGATCATCCCAACATTGTATTTGTAACATGTATTTTGACATTGGTTTCCCAAGGCATATACAGTTGAACTGTTTGTACACTTCTTTGTACATTTTGCATTATGGATTAATTTTCAGTAAATTGGAAAGAGAAGTTGAAGTCTTGAATATAATGAAATTCCAGCAAGTTTCACAAAGAATGTTGGCTGGTTAAAGGAGAGTGCCAGGAAGGGAAAGACAGGCAGAATTCATCTGTTATACATCTTGTTTTGGCAGCAGAACACATGTACCTACTGGCCAGTCAGCCAAGCATACTGACTGGCAAACAAAAATGTGCACAGCTTTGGGTAGTCACAGCTAATGACTAATTTCATCTGTTTTGTGGTTCATGGAACAACCTACTCTTATAGCCTTATCTGCAGAAGTGCTGCAATACAAAAAATCGGCAAAATTGTCAGTAAAGAAATGTTGGAGACATATGTTATCCTCTACTGTCAGGCTGATTCAGCCTCACATTACAAATAGCCTTCCAAATACGTGAGAGCTCCTGAAAGCCATTTTATGTAGCATGACATCTAACCAAACACAGTGCTGAAATGCCACAGGCGTGTATTCAAATTTTGATTTTCACAGTTTTTAACAAATGATAAACTAAGGCTCAGCATCACTGGAGAGTACAAGCAACAATCATACTGTGCCTTTACTGTGCCTTTACTTTACTTAGGAACACTGTGGAGTCCTGGAAGAGAAGTACGAAAGGAAACAACTGAAGGTACAGCTGCCTGAAGTTGGAAGCTGATCTGAAATTCCTGTTCCGCCCCATCCCTTGTGTTGATCCTGCCCACCCCTGCTCCATGACAGCACTGTACCACCGAGCAATCAGACACATTGGGGACTGTTCTGCTAAAAATCAAGTATTTTCCTGTGGGATTGGCTTTAGTGGGATGAAGTCCATGATCTGGATGACGAAAGTGGAGTATTTGGGATTTCTCATCTGGGAGCAAAAGGGGGAGAAAGAGTTTGCTCCTTTCAGTGGCAGTCCAGCCTTAGCCGATGAAACCATGGCTCTGAGATTATTCGGCAAACAACTATTTGCAGTGTTTGACCTGAGTACTTTGCTAAAGGGACACGTTGGAAAGATAAGACTGCAGAAGAGATGCTAAGAAAAAGTGTTTGCCCCAATCCGCGACCAGCCCAGAATCTGCGTCATATTCCCTGTGCTCTGAAGGGTCTGAAGTGACCTCTGGGCTCTGAAGGGGCATTCACCAAGGCAGAGCATTTTATTAGTATGTGAGAAAAAGGCTTATATGGGAAGGGTGTTTCTTTCCTAGGCAGTAAATATTGGAGTGAATACAGGTTCACTATATATCTCCATTGCAGCAGGCGGGTGCAAGGATTTGAGACCCATTTTTGGCCTAAATACTTCCTTGAAACATGTGCTAGAAAGTGTGCTGAGTTCCTGTGTAATGTAAAAAAAAAACAAAAAACAAACAAACAAAACTATCCCAAAATATTAGCACTCATCTGGCTGTATTGACTATTCCCTTATAACTTAATATTTAGTGTTGTGTATATAAATTCAAACACTGCAATAATAAATCTTGGTGCTATAAATACACTGACTTGCAAACCCTGACTTTTAAAAAGCACAGTTCTATTCTGAGCTGGAACAATATGTTGTCCTTGGAAGCCTATTTTAAAGCTTTTCTTTCAGTACAGGTTTCCTTTGCTCAATGTTTTGTCACCGGAATGCAATACTCTTATTGACAGTGGCAGCAAGAGAAGAGAAGGAGGTTTTTTGCACAGAAGGTTTTTTGTTTGTTTATTTGTTTGTTTGTACATATAAACATCATTGAATGCCTGCAATTTAATTTGAAGGACAAGAAGAGGTCTTCAGCTCCTCACACAAACTAAGTGCTAGAAAATTGTTGTACTTATAGTATGTGCCTGTCTGCCCACTCATCTCTTACTCACTTTTCCTGTCTTTAATCAGACCCTGTTGTTACTGAGTAACAGTTTTCTCTGCTGGAGAAAAAAAAAAAAATAAAGAAAAACCCTGCTGTAAATTATTAGCACTCCAGCATTCTCAGATAATACAATTTCCCTTTAATTTCATGTTACATCCCATTCCTCAAACAATGCAGGAAATAAAAAAAAAAAAAAAAATTTTTACAGGAAATACCTTCTTACGTCTCGCAGATGCGTGAGCATGGCCAGGAGATGTATACCATGGAGGTCCCACATGTGTACAGTCAACACGCCTCCAGCTGGGGGCTTCCTGCAAACCCCAGGGAAATGCCACCGGCATGTTAAGCAGGCAGGCAGTCCCTGGAGATTGCCTCTCCAGCCAGGATTTCTTCTTAACGAGGAGGGGGGGACGAAGGAGAGGTTCTGAATTATAGAGGCAGAATGGGAAGCCCCTGAAGTGACAAAACGCTGAATTATTCATTGTGCAGTTTCTAATTGTTCTTGAAGTTAGCAGCACCATTTGTAGTTCAATCAGCACAACGTTGCTGTTTTCCCCTCCTCTCCCTCCTTCCTTAGGACTGGAGAAGGCAGCAGTAAAGACATCCCTGAAATGCTCATATCAGCCCTGCCGCAGCCCTTGTCGTGCAATGAACCAGAACTGAGAACCAAATGCACCCTAAAAACTAAATGTTGCCAATTATTCATAGGCATACATTATAATCTCAGTTCTGATATTTAATAGAGTTTCTCATTAAAGATCACAGCAATTGCTGCTCTAGATCAGACCAATCTAACCTGGTGTCCTATTTTTCACAGTGGGTAGCTAGCATTAAGTGCTTCAGAGACAGCAGCAAGAAACCCAGTGTTGGACAATTATGGGCTAAACCGTCCATAAGGAAAGTATTTTCCTGTCCTTCATAAGCTAGTGGCTGGACAACGCCTGGATGCATAGCGATGTCCATAACATTAAAAGAAGAGAATCACAATTATGCATGACATTATCCAGATTAACCTGCAGTTCCAGTTTGAATATGACTGAAGTCTTGGTCACAGTGACATCAGACAATAACAGCTCATTCCATAAACTAAACATGCAGTGCAATAAAGAAAAATTACATTTCAATGGGGTTTTTTTATTTATGTCTGTTATGCCCTGCTTAAGTAGAACAGCTAATTAGGGACATCTGCTTGACATTGTCTTTGCCTGTCATTTTACACACGCCTTTATCATTTCACATCTTGAAACAATGTTTCCTCATCTAAATTAGCTATTCTCAACCTTTGAATCCCACATTTCTGTTTTCTGAATAACTTCTGTCATCTGGCTCTGAATTCCTTCTGCTTTTACTGTAGCCTTTTGAATGAGAAGATTAGAACTCATTGATTCATGTAATGGCATTATACATGCTAACATGTTGTTTCCTTTTTGACCACCAATGCAAAATGAGCAAAGGTCAATTAATGTGACACCACTGCTTATCCTCCCAATCAATATTGCCTCATTGTTTCCTTGTTACCCCACATCTGCCTGTCTGTTGTTGCACTCAGATTGCAAGGTCTTTCAGGCTGGAGACTTTTCACTCTGTGTGTGTAATGCATGAGAACTGTAGAGGCCCAATCAGTGTCTGGAGGTTCTGTTGCACTACAAATAGTTAATATACAAATTGCAAATAATAAAGTGTTTATATTGGTGCCCTGGCTTTATGTTTACTTTTTTTTATTATTATTATTTTTCCCAGAGTGACTTCAGTTAATTTAGAATCCCGTAATGTGTATAAATCAAATTATTTACTGGAATATGCATTACTTAACATTTATCTTTATTGAATTTCATTTGCCATCAAGCTGCATATCCAACTCGTTAGATTCCCTGAATCTATTAAATACAAAGACACAGACACATCTTCTATCTTGGGAAGTCTCTTTGTTGCAGACAACTAGAAACTAGGAGGATATACCAGGGGAAATATTAATATTTGTCTTTCTTCTTAGTATGCTCTTTCTACATATATTTGCTATCAGAAATAGTGCTGGATTAAGCTGGCTTAAAGCCCCATCCAACCTGGCTTTGAACACTTCCACGAATGGGGCACCTACAACTTCCCTGTGCAACCTGTTCCAATGCCTCACCACCCTGACAGCAAAGAATTTCCTCTTCATATCTAATCTAAATCTACCGTCTTCCACTTTAAAACCATTACCCCTTGTCCTATCACTACATGCCCTCGTAAAAAGTCCCTCTTCATCTTTCTCGTAGGTCCCCTTCAGATACTGGAAGACACCTATAAAGTCTCCCCAGAGCCTTCTCTTCTCCAGGCTGAACAACCCCAACTCTCTCAGCCTGTCCTCATAGAAGAGGTGCTCCAGCTCTCTGATCATCTTCATGGCCCTCCTTTGGATTCACTCCAACAGGTCCTTGTCCTTCTTATGTTGAGGACTCCAGAGCTGGACGCAGTACTACAGGTGGGGTCTCATGAGAGCAGAGCAGAGGGGCAGAATCACCTCCCTTGACCTGCTGGCCACGCTTATTTGGATGCAGGATACAGTTGGCCTTCTGGACTGCAAGCACACATTGCTGACTCATGTTGAGCTTCTCATCAACTAACAACCTCAAGTCTTTCTCCTCGGAACTGTTCTCAATCCATTCTCGTCCCAGCCGGTTACTGGTGCTTGGGAATGCCTCGACCCACGTGCAGGTTCTTGCACTTGGCCTTGTTGAACTTCATGAGGCTCCCACAGCCCCACCACTCAAGCCTGTCCAGGTCCCTCTGGATGGCATCCCTTCCCTACAGCATGTTGACTGCACCACACAGGTTGGTGTCATTGGCAAACTTGCAGAGGGTGCACTCAATCCTACTGTCCATGTCCCTGACAAAGATGTTAAACAGCACCGGTCCCAATACCCACCCCTGAGGAATGCCAGTCATCAGTGGTCTCCACTTGGACATCAAGCCATTGGCCGCAACTCTTTGAGTGTGACCATCCAGCCAATTCCTTATCCATTGATTGGTCCATCCGTCAAATCCGTGTCTCTTCAATTTAGAGACAAGGATGTTGTGCGGGCCAGTGTCAAATGTTTTGCACAAGTCCAGGTAGATAACATCTGTTCCTCTCCCCTTGTCTACCAACACTGTGATGCTGTTGTAGAAGGTCAACAAATTTGTTAGACATGGTTTGCCCTTAGTGAAGGCATGTTGGCTGTCACCAGTCACATCCTTATGTCCCATGTGCCTTAGCAGAGTTTCCAGGAGGATCTGCTCCATGATCTTGCTGGCCAAAGAGGTGAGACTGACTGGCCTGTAGTTTCCCAGGTATTCCTTTTTTCCCCCTTTTAAAAATGGGAATTATGTTTCCCCTTTTCCATTCAGTGTTTGTGTGTGAAGTCAAGCTTGTTTATCTTCCTCACACCAGGAAGTTTTATAAATTATATTTTAATTACTATTTCAATCAATGTATCGGTTATTCAAAGAGAACTTTTCAATATTCAGTGTTCAAAACCTTTTATGAAGCAATTTTAGCTAGATAAACTTCATGCCCTCAAACACACACACAAACTTTAGGATTGAGAGCTACAAAAGATTTTAATGAGAAGTTGCAAACCTCTGTTACACACTCAGTAGCTTCACTCTCAAACTCCAGATCTCACACACACACTGTTCTATGCTCTGCAGCTGCTGCTCACCAGTCTATCAATTTGTCTGAATGCCTTTATTTCTGATAGTACCTGATCTTTATTATTTTTCAAGGGGTGATCCTCTGCAAGGGTAGAAATCATTTATCTTCCCTGTAATGTTCTTTTTAATTGCTTCTCCCTGATATTCATACAAACCTACCAATTAACTCTCTAGAAGTTTTCTTGTTTACAGTTTAGCAAAAAATGTTTGGGTTTTTTTTGCTGTATTTATCTATTTGCTATTCAAAATTAATTTTACCACTCTGACTTTTCATCTCCTATTTTATGTGTGACACTATTTGAGTTCCGTATTTGGAAAGACATCTGTTTGACTGGCCCAATCTTGAGAGCCTTGCCTGGTACCCATGCTGCCCTCCCTTCCAAAACACAGGCATCCAAGTTTTGACTGCTTGCCAGCACTGTACACTGTTTTCTATTTAATATCTGTAGTTACCGCACATCCAACAAGGCCTCAGGATCCCAGAATCATTCGTTCTCAATACACAAGAACGGGTTCAGTACCAAAGATCCATATGCAGAAGCTGTGCCTCAGAGCTATGTGCTGATACATAGTCACAGGTCTCTAATGTATTATTCATTAAATGTCTTTAAAGAAGTATCATTTTGAAGGGTGCTCTCTCTCAGCACTGTGATAAATTTAAAGAAATAGTTCTTTGCTTTTAACTCCAGCTTTACTGCCGGTGACCATTGGTTTCTGTCTGGAAGGGCTGTTCTACTTTATCGGTCCAAATGTTGGGCAGCTTGAACTGCATCAGTAGGTTTCACCAAATTAACTAGATTCTCTCTAAATTAGCATATTCTAACTCTGCAGGTTGTCCATTAACTGATTCATTAATTAGAACAAGGTAGAGCACTACCTACTGTTACAAAGTAGAGTTTATTATGAGTGAAGATAATTAAATAGATAAGAATGAAATCACTCAGAGCACCATGAAAATGCTTCATCTAGAGCACTTCCTAGCTTGGGCAGCTTAAAGTGAAAAGGCAAAGATAATTCTTTCTAACCTCAAAATTATATTTTATTTTCAAGAAAAAAGCTTTTATGCAGGTCTAGGAAAATGTGATTTAGAGCGCTGCTAACATTAAGCTGAAAATATTCTTGACTCCTGAAACTTTTTTTTCTTCATCTCTTGTGCTGGCCACAGTTCTACTGGCTACATCTACACCAGTAAATTGAATGGCCCATGGATCACTCTGTGGACCTGAGGCCAGCTGGCACTGCATAGCTCATATCAGTCCATAGAGCTAAGCCCTCTTCCCTCCCAGAACAGAGTAGCCAAGTACAAATGGCCTATTAGGAATGATCCCCTGTCCCTGGTGACTCCCTAACTGTGCCCAGGCACAGTTGGCACAGTCCAAAACCAAGTTAGGGATCATGCTAACAATTAACAGTATAGTTAGTCACAGAGAGCTCTTGAACCTCTGCCTGAACTGTTTAGCTTCCCAGCACAAACATGGTGATCGTGTTTCCAACAGGACTGAATAAATGATACTTTTGATATATTCCCAGTCTTCCAAAATAAAAAACAAAAGCTTTATTCTCTCTGAAAACAGAAATGAAAAATCAAGTTGAAATTAACAACTTATCTGATGCTATATCAACCAGCTAAGTTACCAGCTTCTCAGAAATTATTATTTATAATCTGTAGGCAAAATCCCACAGGAGTATTAATTGCAAATCAAGTATTCACTGATCCCAAAAGTGTATATTTTCTCCTACTGCTACCTGCAATGATGGAGAACCTAATTTCAGACAGCAGTTCAGCTGGAAATGCTGTCAGGAAGCTGCTGGAATGGCAGGTTCACTATCAGAGAAGTAAATTACCAACCATTGGCTGATCTGTAAAAAGCTGGTGGTCGTGAAGGAGACTAGAGTTGAGGTTTGGTGTCCCAAACCCCCAACCTAACTGCCCAGGATTTATGTAGCTGTGAACTGTCAGTCCTGGTAGGTCACTATTCTGCAAAGTAAGTTGCCTCATAAAACTTTTTTTTTTTTTTTTTTCCATAGGGCTTTAGGAAGGGCTCTTAGAGCTGGTCAGGGTAGTCTTCTTTAGACTCATAACATATACTAAAAGCAAGTAATTGTGGGTCATTACTTACCGGGAATGAGAGAATGGAATAAAACCTGAAGATTTCTCTCCGTTTCATCATGTTTCAAGAGCATAAAGGGAGACCTTCATACTAAGGAGAAATAAAATATTTGATTACAGATGGAGCTGGATGGGAAACAGGTTTTCTTGTCTATAAAACACTGTGACAGATCTTTTGCTTCCAGACTGGGCAAAATGCAGAACACCTTAAGAAGCCTTAGAAAGGAGGAAGCCAATGTACAGAAGAGCTAATGGCTAGTGAACTCACCCTTTGCGACAACGTCTGAAAACATGCTGTGAATCTGAGAGAGGAGGAATTTCATCTTGCCTGTCATACCTCAGGCATATGTCCCAAACATCAGACTATTAGCTTCCTCATGTTTGGCTAAAAATGTGTTCCCTTCAAAAACCATTTTTTTAGATGTACTGCTGGAAGTAATAAATTTCTAATTCAAATTTTGATTTAACTGAACTGGTATTTTCCAACCAGAAACAATCTTACCCTGATGTACTAATGGGTCTGCACTATTTTAGGTTACCTTAAGAATTTTGCTGTGCGAAGTGCATTGCAAAAGATACTTTGTTCTGAAACACTGAAAAAATTGATTAGCTATAAATGTCAACACAGTCAATAACTAATTTCTTTAATGCTGTGCAGAATGAAAATAACTGAAATAGCAAAGGGAGCTGTTAGTTCTCTTTGTGTTCCTCAGGTGATGATCATTAATGAAGTCTGTGAAGAAAGACAAAACAAAACTCTCGTGCTCTACAACTGAACAGTAGACACATTTTCAAAAATGTCCATGTTTTTCCTTATTCGGACTTCTGAACTATTTTCCAGTTCATATTTTCTTTTTTTTACTCACTCCTACTTCCTCTGCAATACTATTTCTTAGATTTCCAAAAATCTGACCTCTTTTGTTTCAATGGAATATTAATGTTTGATATTCCCTCAGTACTTTGATCTCTCTTTAATCTTTATGTTATTTCAGGTGATACTCTACTGGAAGATCCACATACTCAAACAGGAGATCTCCAAGAAATGACTGGGTAATTTCGGAAGTAATACAATCTAGTCATTAATGGCGACTTTTTTTGTTTGTTTGTTTGTTTTCTTTTATTTTAACCTATTCATGCTGGATTTTCTCTGCTCATAAGAAAGAAGACTTTTGCCATTTCCTTCAGTAGAGGGAAGGAAGAGCCCTAAAACAGTATTCTATCAAAGTGAACAGAATGAACTTTGTTTCTGAGTCTAATGGTATCTATCTCAGGACTCTCCAGGGCTTGTTTAATAGACAACTCTGTATATACCTTAGAAGGCCTGGAATGAAAAATTAATTATTTTTTAACAGTTATTATTTGAAAATTTCAGTGTCCACCAAACAACACTTATGACATATTTGAGACAATAAGTATCAGTCCAAAGGAAAACATTCATTTATTTCTCAATCATTTACATGATACAGAGCTAGCTATACTTAATTGACTACCATGATGATAATGCAAAACAAAACAAACAAAAAAAAACCCGAGTTGTTTAATTTGGTAAAGAAAGCAGCTTATTAACTTCTGCTTATAAGTGCAATTTTTTAGCCGTGGCCTAGTCTAGGGAATAGATTCAAATGAAATTCCTCCATTCTGTTACTCAATTCCTTGTTTCATAATGTTTCAATATTTCAAGCTTGAAGGTATTGGAAGCAGTGTAGGACAATACATGTTTTAAAAACACTTTGTATATCCACCAGCACTTAATTGCGTATGATTCAAATGACAATCTATAATGTGTTAACAGTTCTGTAAAACAAAAGATTGAAGATCTTTTGATCTTCATCAAGAAGATTTAACAATTTTATTGTGGTTCTTTCAAAACACATAGCGTTTTTATGTGTTTCCATGCTTTACCGTCGTTATTGAAGCCGATATCCTTGTTCAGTATATATGCACTACATGCATTATATGCCATTTCCACTCCATATCTTCATCCAGTATTTAATGCTGCTGTTTGCAATATTGTCAACATTACCAATGTCATCATATTTTTATGTAAGTTATACTGACAGTTAATGACCCCAATTAAGCAAACAGGAAAACATTAAAAGAACATCATGATTAGATTAAATAACCATGGTAAGTGAGCGAGTGAGCATCCCATACCTGAATCAAGGTTTCTGCTCGTTCTGACAAAATCAAATATGAAAGTATTCCTGTCAATAAATATAACAAATTTAGTGTATTGGCAAGTATGCTTTGCAGGAAAAGGTATACGAGATCAAATTTTATCAGTATTAGCTCAGAATTGTGACTCCAGTAGCATCTGTTATCATCTGAGGGAGAACTGAAAAAATCCATTGGCAATAAATTATGAAAGGGAAAACAGAAAAAACTTCAACAATTATTAGAAGTTTATACTGTATAAAGATTGGGGTTTTTTTAAAATGTGTGTATTTATAGTTCAAAGATTATCCTTCTTTACACTTCATATTTTCCTTTTAAAAATGTGTATGCTTATAGTTGTGTTACATATAAATAATCTTTTCAAAATGTCATCATTGGCCTCCTTGATCTCTCAGGGTGTTACATCTGCCTTTAATCAGTGGTCATTCTTCTTGCACTGGCATGATGGAAAAGGGTATCTGAAAGTTTCCAGTGTCATTGTCTTTAACACATTTTGAACAATATACCTGATCTTGAATTTTACCACAACTTGATTTTTACTGGGCAATGCATATGGAAATATGTTTATCTTTTTTTGCCAGCTCTGAATAAGTCTTCATTCTTGCAAGTGTGACATACTAAACAAGGTCTTTAATATCTGCTGGGCGCCTGGCCAGTTTACTTCTTTCACTGCAATTACAGTTTTGGCAAGTTTTTGACACAACTATGCAGCCATGCTTATGTCTGGCATATAGTAAAACATTACATAGGGTAAATTATTATTAATGATCAGCACTTAAGTAGCTCTTCAAAATCCTTCATGCACATTAACTGATTAATGCACAGCACTTGCATTGGAAGTGTAATGTCTTCATAGCAAAGTCACAATGTACTGCTAGAAAGTTGTGCTGTAATTATGTAGAGCTCACTGATATTTTTTATTTGGTATGAGCATCTGTTTTTCCCAACTGTTCCAAAACATAGTCAACACTTACTTGCTTTATTTGCAAAGCAACTAATCAAGAATAATCAGTTCCTTCTATTTAAAGTAATTAAATTCTTACAAACTGAAGCAAATGATAGAACTCCTACCAACTTTAAATAGGGTCCAGATTTCTTTTCTAGGATTCCTTCTGATTTTAGACCTAGAAAAATCACTCTAATTTCTTCTGCCTATTAATCACAAACTTCAGCCAGAAAATATATTCATCAGATTTTCCTGAAGGAATAAAACACCTGACAACTAGATGGATCTACCTATTTCTTTAATTTTTATATGCTTCCAAACACAAAACATTCTGTCTTCTTATTTAGGCTACTATAACACTCTCCAACTTATTTATATAGTAATAGATGAAATTTGCAACATAAGTAAAAAATGCAAAAGTCATATATATATCCATAGGCATATAAGACCTGCAAAACTGATGCTGGAAAAAAAAGCATTAAAATTGCAGTCAAGCTTTCCAAATGTAAGTAATGCCATAAATAAGGTTGCCTATGAAATCATAATTCAGCTATCCACTATATGTCCAGTATAGCAAATCTTTGATTTTAGTTAGCACAGTGTTTTTCTATAAAATCAGAAGCTCAGAGAAGCTCAGTCCCCAAGATGGACAGATTTCACTTTGTGAGCAGGTATCTAATATTTTGCTTTTCCTTATTGTTCTTCATGGAATCCTGTGCTCTGTTTACTGTATACCATTAAAATCCTCCTCAGTAAAAGGCATCCATTTGCTCACAGGCGTTTTCAATATTATCACCACTGACTGTCATATTTGAAAGTTTGTTAATACTTACATGCTTTCATGCAAATATTATGAGCTAAACAATAAGTATTAGTATTACAGTCAAGGAACTAGGATAGTGAGACATCAAAGTGCTTATTAATTTTGCTTGAGAAGTCCTGGATGTTTAGAAGTATGCAGCTCTACACAGGGCTATGTGTTCAAAGACCATTTACCAATGATTTCACAGAAAACTCAGTCAGAAGAAAAAGTTTAATACAACTCTTCATCAATACAAAGGAACCCTATGGCATAACCAAGAAGGACAAGATTTAATTGTATAACTCATAGGGCAGTCTTTGCACAGTCCCTGACCACACCTGCAATGTAGCCATCAACTTCTATAACAAATGACACAAGATCCTACAGGCAACAGCATCATTCATTACTCGGCTTAGATTTCTAGCCTGCACAGTGAATGAAAGCCTTTTTAGGTACTTTAAAGGTTTTTTACAAATCTCAGTTTTGATATACATGTATTTGAAAATTATGTTCTAGACCACTAAAGGTTATCTGAAAATACTGGTTTAGTTCCATTTGCGAATTTGACAGACATGGTGTGAAATGTCTAGTTTACAATAACTGTTACAATAACGTAAAATGAAGAGCACTACTGTTAGAATTAAATTTATATCACATTCTGCATTCATAATCACATGTCTGGAAACCTATCAAACTTATGTAACTAATTAATTTAATCCCCTTAAAAATATATTGTTAACTGATCTGTAATGTAACTTGTCACGATTGTACATGTAATACAGTAAGATGGATTATTTTTCAGAAAAAAGCAAAATGTTAAGATCTCATTATTAAATGTAGCTTTCCTTAACAACCTTGCACGCTTTAAAATATTTTTTTCAATATATTCAGTCACTTGGCACTTAAGAAAGACCAAAAAAAAGGAAGAGGGGAAATCGTTTATGTCTGTTCAGGTTTCAACAATGAATTTCAGGCAGTTAATACCATGATTGATTGATAATACGTAATGCCTTTGCATCTGTTTCTACTTTCATAAAAACAGATGTGAAGAAGAATTTAAAATAAAAGTGAATCTAATCAGATTAGATTTTGCTGCCTTTCTCCTTTATATTTCAGCCAAGTACAAAATGAAACCAATTCAACAGTCTGAGATCATATCTCTGCCACAGAGTTGACAGAGTGGGTGAAAAAAATTTTCCACTCAACTATGATGACCCTAATAACTATTTGCCCCAAATCCTACAATACTGAACATGAGAAACAAAACATGGTGATGAAAAACAAACCTCTTGCTTCCTAGACACTACTCCAAAACTGTTTTTAAGCATGCAAATAAAATTCCACGCAGTAGTAAGCTCAGTGGTAAGTGGGATTTAATTAAAACAAATACTACCATCTCCGTAAGGAGGAATTTCATAAGATAATTTTACGTCTATAATAAAAAGACATATATTCTATGGCAAAATTAACATAATACTTGAGTGTATGAGAATTAAATTTAGCAGAGCTAGATTCCATGGCTCCCTTGTTTGGGCCCCAAGTAGAAGAAGTTTTGAAATTGCCCAGTTTCTGAAAGATTTCTGCTACTCAGGAAAGGGCAAAAACTTGTGAAATAAGTGAATCTTGAAAACAGCACTTTATATTAAGTAAAAGTTTATGAAAACAGCTTCTCTCAGGAGATTTCTGATACATCTAAACTGGCACTTACAATCAGCTGCGTCAGCTTCGGACACTCAAATTTAACTTGCATATATAACCAGGAAAGTGAGTTTGAATGTGAGGAATTTCATTTTAACCCATTCCTGCCTTACTAGAAACCCCAAATATTTTTTTTCAGTTTTATCTTTTCTTACATCTTGAGACATCTCAGATTTTTCACAAGATTTACATGCAGCTATGCCTTCTATGTGTAGAGTATAAGGAAGAACATTTAAATATGTATCACACATTTATTTTTATCTTAGTGGTGTCTGTTTATGGTATAATAGGCAGAACTAAAGATTCTGCTAGGCTAAATTCATTTTACCAAACATTTTTTATTACATGTTTTTTTTCTAGTTTTTATAACTTCACTAGATCACCAGGGCTGAAATGTTCCTTGCCAAAACTTTGTCTCAAGTTTTACCTCTTACACAAAGTTTAGCAAAAACAAAGGCAGTTGTTTTAGAGAATTAAGACATGGAAAAACATATCCACTTGCCAAAATTAATAGGAAAATTTTTACCTTTTTCGGAGCTCTAGCATTTTTGTAGTACTGGATGAGGAGAGGAAAATTTAGTGATATGGAAAAATTGGGACAAAGGTATTTTCCATCTTCTTAAAGAGCCATGCAAATGTTCCTGGAAAACCTCTGTTTAAGTACTTTCTATAGGGGAGGGCAAAATCTCCATTTTCCAAGTATTATTCCTCCCTTGAACGTGAATCAGAGAACTACGAGACTTCTCCTCCAATTTCTAGGATCTAGTTTAGTGCCAAGAGTTGGAAAGGAGAGTGGGAAACTTCCCTAATATCCTCCATAACCCTATCGCAGTTACTAGATAGTCCAGCAAAGCAAGTTCTGCAAGAAATTACCTGTTTTCATAAGTCCTCCTATTTTATAAAGGATTAAACAGACACAGAAATTTCTCAAGAGTTAGCTTAAAAATCATAGCAGTACAGTAGTGCAACATTACATGTTAATCCTAACTATCCTAGCTAACCTGACTTTATATATATATACACATATACATGTGTATATATAGTATAGTATTACTACCATACATACATACTTGTATATATATATATATAATTTCAGATGGAAAATATATTTCTGTTGTCCATCAGGATAGAACTCACATGACCTTTAGCAAGTAGAACTTTTTGGGGTTCAAAGCTTAGAAAATAAAGTGAAGATACATGTGTTAAACACATCTATTGTGTCTTTTTACAAAATTAATTGTACTGCATTTGTTAAGGGGGCACAGATAGTCAGTTACTGGGACTTCATCTAGTACTGTACTACAAAGCAGAAATCTGTTAGCAGCTAAGGTGTTGTGGAACACCAGGTCCACTGACAAATGAATATCCTTGTGCCCCTAAATTATACCCTCACTTCAAAGATATTCCTCAAGATTTTGAGTGGCTTCCAAGAAATAAAAAGACAGAATTACCTATTTCCTATTGCAAAAGCAGAATTTAACCCATATATTGTACTTAATGCCCTAAAAAGTTCAAGGATCCCCACCTATTGCTCTTGGATAAAATGAAAGGCCAAACTCGGGAAACCATCCTGTCTGTTTCCTTTCCTACTCCCATGTCTTAGAGCCTCCTCTGCCTGCTCAGGGTATTGGTAGTGGCTGGAAATGACAGTAAAGAGGGGGGAAGGAGAGGGACAGCAGTTCTCCTAATACATGCCACCACAGGTGACATAAAATGTGTGTAATAATTTAAAAATCAACCTACAAAGCCATCCTTAGAATGCTGCATGTAAGTACCATCAGAGACCTTTATTTAGCTAAGATAATTTACAAATTAATAGCATAACAATCACCACTAGTATTTCCTCTATGGTTTCTGCATTTTCCTCAGCAATGTATTTACTATTATGTGCAATGTTTTACCAACTAACTATACAGCAGATTATTAATTTCCTAATTATTAAACACAATTGTCAGTAAGGCCTGCAGAAATTAAAAGTGAGTCATCAAAGACTCCTGAGTCATGTTTTTTTGCTATTGAATTTGTACTGTTAAAACTTTGCCACATGTTAGTGTAATTTGTAATATCCCAGAATTGTCTTTAACAATCAATTTTCTTATGACAAGCCATAACTTATTTTTTAATTTATCATAATCACTTCAGAAGAAAATGCAAACTCCTCAGGAATGATACCACCTGGGTACTGAGGGCTGGGGAGCAGCTCTGTGGAAAAGGAGCTTGGGGTCTGGTGGACAGCAAGCTGAGCATCAGCCTGGGGTGCCCTGGCAGCAAAGAGGGACAACAGCCTCCTAGGCTGTGTTAGAAAGAGCAGAGCCAATACATTGAAGGAAGAGATTATCCTCCACTACTCAACACTTGTCAGACCACCAGACCACAGATAGAGTACTGTGTCCGGTTTTGGACCTCCCAGTATAAGACAGATATAAATAAACAAGAGCAAGTTCAGGGGAGAGGTTGGAGCACTTGCTCTGTGAGGAGAGGTTGAGGGAACTGAGCTTGTTAAACCTTGAGAAGCAATAACTTCAGGAGGACAAAACAGCTGCCCCCCCAGCATCTAAGGGGAGGTTATCAATAAGATAGCCAGGACTCGGGTTCTTCATGGCAGGAGGACAAGAGACAACAGGCATAAACTGAGAGAAGAGTGATTCGGATTGGGTGTAAAGATAAATTTTTTCCCCTTGAGGACAGTCAAGGATTGGATGGAGTTACCCAGAAAAGTTTCTGTCTGTCCGTGGAGGTTTTCAAGACACGACTGTATAAAGCTTTGAGCTACCTGTGTCTGACCTCATACTGACCCTGCCTTGAGCAGGAGCTCCTGAGGCCCCTTCCAACTTGAACTATCCTACAATTATAGTACTCTTTCACTCTTTGGATAGCTAAGGACCAGAATGGAATGGCTTGGGAGGATGTGGGATTTCTACCCCGGAAGATTTTAAAGGGTATAAGTGGGAAAAAGAGGAGTTCAGCAAACAAACATCTGCCAGGAATGTGCTAAATGGTTTTGTGCTGGGATTGGGACATAGACCCATAGACTTTCAATACTTAAAGGGGACCTACAGAAAAGTTGGGGACTGACTTTTTAATACGTCCTGTAGCAATAGGACAAGGGGTAATGGTTTTAAACTAAAAGAGGGAACATTGAAACTAGTTATGAGGAAGAATTTTTTTATGATGAAGGTGAAGAAACACTAGAACAGGTTGCCCAGAGAGGTAGTAGATGCCCCATTCCCGGAAACATTCAAGGTCAGGCTGGATGGGGCTCTGAGCAACTTGGTCTAGTTGAAGATGGAGTTGGACTAGATGACCTTTGAAGGTCTCTTCCAACCCAAACTAGTCTATGATTCTAAACTACATGAGTTATACGGGTTGCTTCTAATGCTAATCGCCAAGTAAAACTCTGACAAATTATGAATCCTTTATGACAAATCTATGACTAAAATGATATCAGTACCACCTAAGGGAAAAAATAACACCAGCAAGCTGCAGCTCATACTGTATAACTCACTCTCTTAGAAGCCTGCAGAGTCTATCCAGTGGGTCAATGCTTTCTTAGCTGCATCGCTGTTTTCTGCCAAAAATCTGAATATGCTAATCATATGTCAAAAAAGACGCAGTACAGTGGTGTTTCTCAGCCTCATGTCCACAGACTGCTCATGCCGTATAAGACATCAGAAGGCCATCCAAAAAAAGACTGCAGGATGTCTACTTATAAGCACATACATGCATGCGCACACAAGATAGGGGCATACATATATATTCTTTTGAAGAAGACATTTTGGTGCTGCCTGCCCCAGCACACCTGAGCAGTTTCTCCCAGCTGCTGTCTGTGTCTTCAGGCAGATACCATTAAATGGTTAAATCTGCAGTCAGGTCACATTAAACAGTTTTCAATCTCAGTACTTCCAATGGAAATGTTTGCAGCTGTAGCAGTTACAGTTTGATACTGGAAGACAACAGAGAAGGTATTTTCCTAAATGATACGTACTTTATTCATCATTCTTTCTATACCTGCTGATTCATTGAATGATTCTAAGATGCAAGATGGTTTGCAGACATGTTTCATAATGTTTAGGCAAAACAGAAGAAAAGTTGACATTTTCCTGTACCGCCTGAGAAATGGTTTTGAGGGTGTATTATCAATATCAAGTGGTGATACATCATATTGCAGTTAAGCTTACTAAAAGAAAATTGTTCTGTGTATCACTATGATTGGCTGTTTGTGCTCTGAGGTGACCGCACTCATCAACAGAAAGCAAATGCACATCATTAGCTGCCCTTTGCTGCCTTGAATTCTCGAGAAAGCAGGAAACTGTTTTGGTCCCTGGAGTCAGATAACAAAGACATAATCCTAAGAATTGAGCTAGAATTTGATTTACGTAGAAGAATATTGTACTTACTAGTGTAAATTCTTACAACTTCTATATTTTTTTCCTTTTTTGTGTGTGTAAGAGGCAAAGAGAGTTCTTTTATTTGCTTCCAAACTAACTGATTTTTTTTTCCTTTCTGTATGTTAGATACACAAAGAAATGTGAACCATGCAACCTTCTCTGAGGCTTTTATCCTTTGTGAAGGTTACATTCATGAGATCTAGCATTGTAACTGTAGTAGAACATGATATGTTATTCAGCTGGGATCTTGAAGTCAAGTTGTTTACAGTTCTCTTGTGCACTTGTAGTCTCAGCCCATAGGTCTGTTTATACTGTTCTTGCCAAGCTGAAAGCAATTCTGTCACTGCGCCATAGGCTCCTACATAAGACTTAGCATTGCAGTGAGTCAAGTCAGTAGTATTGGCAAGCAGCCAGATTTCATTACTGCCTCCGTTTTTCTGGCATTTAGCTAGCGTCCAGGTTAGGTTGCTATAAAAGACATAGCAAAGAAAAGGTATGTCTCCTTTTCAAATTTAGTTTATTAAAGCCATTATTTGCCCAGAACATTAGGTGAGAATAAACCTTTCTGACTAAATTCATTGCCTGTGTAATAAAGTTGTAAAATGCTGATTTAGATACCTAAGAATCACATATGGATTTTCTCATCTTTGCTGAAACTAAAAAGGTAAAAATTACGAAAAAGGGACAAAAGTAGGATCCTTTTCCAAGTTTCCTAATTATTGATTCCTTCCCTGTAAAATAAAAGGTCGTAAGGAACTTACAGTCTGGATTTAACCCAAAACTTTGTTGAAAATTAAGCAATTATCACTGACTGTAATGGGACATTGTCTCTTTTACGTTCATTGTGTAAAAGTCCATCCCTTAAATTTAATAATGTTTTTGCACTTCTACATTTTAGTGATTCCTACGGATTATACTAGGATTTTCCACATTAGCTTTTCTTGCTGTTTCAGTTAATATGAAAACTTTGACATTTCTCCTAGCAAATGAAACAGAAATGCTACCACAGCTCCCCTTACTGTCTCTCATGCTGGGGTTGAGCAAGAAGCTCAAATCTCTACTGCGAAAGATGTTCTAAGCACCTTTAAGCAGTTTTAAGTATGTTTTAAGCATCTAGAATTTTATGAGGTAGAAAGAAAGCCTTGATAGAATTTTGAAGTCTTTATAAGTAAAGCAAACTGACGAGAGATTGTGTGTGTCTTGCATCAAACCATGCTGGAGAGAAAACCAGACATGTTCCTGAATCTCCAATGTATGCCCAATCAATTAAAGTAGCCAGTATGGTACAAAATGTTCATATACGTATAACACTAACCTTTCAACTGTTCTTGAGCTGATTGCCTCACATTACTTTGGCTCCTGTGCTGACCATAACTCCCCTGTGGGAAATCACAAAATGCGTATTAGGCAAAGTACAGCTTGAACTACAGAGCAGCCTGTCTCAGGAAATGCAGAGGACCAGGGGGAAATAGAAAGGGTTACCTAATTCTCTAATTTTGTTTAAATTGCCCCCCCATTTTTCTCACTTTTGTCTTTCTTCCAAATGCTATATACTTTAAGAAAGGTTTTTCCTACACAGAAGCACACTTACACAGCACATTATTAGCTCTGATAATTTTAAATTAACAGAGGTGGCATAAGGCAAAACATTAATCACTTGGAGGAAAAAAAAAGTGAAAAGGTAAATCTTTAAATGCCAAAGTTAATGAGGATACAAAAAGACTCATGCAAAGCCATGCTCTTACGAAACATTTTTTTACCATTATGTGTACATATTCCAGATAAGAGGTAAAAAGCATTGATGTCTAGCTCTTTTTGGAAAAAGAAAGTCTCTGAAGCATCATTTCCACTAGTATTTCATTATATATCCATGTTGATAAATAGCTGGGCTGAATGCTGTGTATAGCATTGCCAAAAGGGAATCCTACTTTTCTCTTTCCAGACAAGTACGTTTTCACTCCATGAATAATGTGTCCTGCAAGTGTGATGTATTTCCAAATAGTTTACATATAAGCATACTTATCAGCAAAGTAACCCACTGCAAACAATGTTAGAATCTGGCTAAAACCTGACAATTGGGATGGTACTGACAGAGGTTGAAACCGCTGAGGAGCGTAGGTGGGATGCTGGTATGGATGGGGTTGTAGGGTGGTATCCGAGTGCCACAACACTCAGTACCAAGCATGATGCTGCCGTGACCGGCAGTTATCGTCAATATCATTAATTAAGCATTTAGACATTTTTTTTTTTTCCCTTATTGGTTCACTGCTCCCTTGTGCTTCTCAAATAGCTTGAACTAACAATGCTGAGGTGTGAATTGTTTGTTATTTTTTGCAAGGGATGACTTAAATCACCCACTACCTCTTGTGTCAATTTTGTTACTAAAACATGGGCCTTTAGGTGAAATTCAGATATTCTAGAGTATTTGCAACTGTCAATACAGAAAAGCACAGATGCCCATAGGTTCTGTGTCAAACCTGATATACAGATATTTTAAAATATTTCAAATGGCACTCCATATAAATAGTAATATCAAGCCCTCTACTGCCAAATCTGAAAACAAACTTCTTAAACTGAAGCTTATCATCAGAGCATCTTCTGTCATCCTGAGGCACCTAGAAGAAGAATTTCTGTACTTCTGAATGAGCCGTGATAGATGACTTCCACCCAAATGCTGCTGCTTTGTAGCAGCACGGAGAACTCCGTCTCTGCAGGCGAAGCATTAAAAATAACTGAATAGATCCCACAAGAAACATACATCCTTATTCTCATCAGTCTTAGAAACAACATAGATTAGCAACAGAGACCTACAAATGCCAAGATCTGTATTAATTGTGATTAGGAATAAATTTGGATTTGCAATATATTTACATAAGAGTGTGGTTGAAAGTGAAGAGATGTATTTGAAGAAGACAGGAATCTAGTGGTTTTAACACATGCAGAAATTCTTAATTCAAGACATTTGCTTAAGATTAACATCATCTAATTTCAGTTAGCTAAAAGTTTTATGTCTGGTTTAAGTTTTTCATATAGACTCCCTCTGTAAAATAGAACAGGAAAAAAAAAATAATCCGTATGTCCAGAATGCAATCTATCTCACCTGAGACACATTTTATCTGAGAAAAATCACTATCTGAAGATTCTTTTTTTAGCTGGCAGCTATAGAGGAAACTTAGACAAATTGTGTAGATTAGACATCCAACTTTTAGATGGCTGAAGATAAATGAGATCAAACCACGCCTGTGTGTTTTATCCAGACAAGCCTCATTCCAGCCAAGCAAAACCTGAAAATCCTAACTCTAACACATTTATTAAAAGGGAGAGGGTGAATACATTAAACTCTGCTAGAAGCTTTTAATACAGTCTGTGTCTGTGTGTGGATGGATTGGTCAGTGAGTGATAGGGGAATATTTGCCGTTGCAGTAGAAACATGATCATCTTTCAAGGTCATGTAAATACCTGAATTATTTTTTTTTTTTATTAAAGTAAGGGCATGGCAAGCAGTTGACACTGTTTTGAATGGATGACAATAAAGTGCCTGTATATTTCAAAAGTTAGAGGCGTATATCTTGAATTCACTTTCTGCCTTTACAAAAGTATTAGTTATGATGGGAAGCGGGGAAAGAAGCCAGTTCAATCAAAATAGAATTCAGACTTTCCAGAGAATCCAAAATAAGTCTATTTATAAGCTGAACAACTCCATAAGAATCATATTTTTCTGGGATATCAGTTTAGAGGGGTTTAAACAGTGTTAACCTCCAAACCATATATGTTATTCTCTGTCTTCCTTTAAAGCCATTGAGGGGAGACTCAGTGGCCCACACACAGATCCACGTCCCGGAGGAGCAGCTGGACACAAAGCATGATTGCTTCTCAATCCCGTTTCAATACATCTGTCAAAAAGATATAACTGTATTTTATTTGAGTGAGAGTCCTAAAGAATTCTAATATCTATTTACAGATAATGTAAAATCTGATTCCAATTATACTATAACATAAGGAAAAATAAAACTTGAGACTATTTTCCTCTATAAACTTTTTTCTGGAAAGGCACAAATACAAGAAACTAAGAAAAAATAAATCTCATTCTCTCAGTTCTTTGAAAGTGTTGTAATTTGCATTATAACAGTTTAGAAAAAGATAGTTGAAACTGTTATAAACCACAGTTTACAATTCTATGGTTCTTTCTCATCAGGAATGAAGGAGATCATTATCTGGAAAAGAGCCTGTACATTACACATAGCCAAAGGGTGATGTGAAGTCAGAATGTAAATAGACCTTATAACGGGTCTGCAGAGATTCTGCAGATTGGAGAAAAAAGTTTCTAATCCCATTAGAATGGCTGAACACTACTGCTTATCCAAAACCAGCTCCACTACATAAGGGTGCTGCAGGGAAAGGGTAATGTTTGCATCAATTTTTACCAATGCCATAAGATCCTCAGAGTACCTATGTGATATCACCCTGCGTGAGTGTAGACAGAGAGATTAAAATGTATTGTTAGAGAAACCAGGCAGGAATAGTAAAACAGTAACATAGATAAGAAACATTCACTTAAACATAAACCCAAACTCTATAGTTACAAAAAGGCAGGGATTCTTTTGCCCCAATCTTAGCAGCATGGATCTGCTCACAAAACCAAGCGTTTACCTGTAAAAAATAAGCAAACAAGACCACCCCTAGGCAAGGGGGAGGGGAAAATTTCAATTTCTGCAAGCTAATTAGAGTGATAGATACAGCAGACATCCATAATATGATTCTGAGGAGACCATGCATTTGAGGATAAAAACTAAGCTTAGGTGAGGCAGTACAGGTCTCTTACTTTAATCTATTTCTCCAAATGCTGTTTATTTTGGCAAATAAATCATATTTTGAAGACTTCATCTGAATCATTACATACAAGCACTATCTACAGACTTCTGAACCGAATCTTTTGCTGATGTTTAGTCTGTTGGCTAAAAAGAGAGTAAAATTGGGAGTCTGAGTGCATTTTAATGTTACAACTCAATAGAAGAAAAAAAAAGTGAGAAAAAGTAGTTTAGGACAAACACTTGAAATAAGCAAGAGACCATTTGAAAGGAAGACACAGAGGGAGGAGTAGAAATTTTTCCAATAGTTAGGAAGTACATCAAGAACAAGGTGTTACAAAGATGGAATAAAAACCAAAAGATGACAAAGCACAGACAGAGAAAAGGAAATTCTCAGGAAGTTCTAGGGAAGCCTTAAAAGGTTCAGTAAGCTTAGGTATTTGGATGCTTATCTGAACTCATTCACTGAATCTCCTGAAGATTTTTACAGTATTTTTAACAGGTTGGAGGTCATCCAGGAGATGACATCTTTCTCTGTATAGTGTCAAACTATTCCTTGGAACATCATAGGCATAAGTAGAATATAAATAGATTTAAAAAAAAAAAAAGAAAGAAAGAAATACTTCCTTTATCAACAGCTATCATAAGCTACATGGTATTTTGACCGTTGGACTGTAAGGATGAACAGACTAATTTTTGCAATCAATGTAAAGATGTTTGGTTTATTACTTTTCCTGTGATACAACATGAAAACAAAACACCATGCCTGTAGCTGGAATGGAAGAAAAAAGATAAAGGGAATGTTATCCTTTGCCCAAGGCACACAGACTGTGTTTACATTGCCTTTTGATTCCTGGTTCTAACTCAGACTCCCCTCTTGCCCATATTATACGGACACAGCTTGCACTGAGATGCAGACCTGAGGAAACCTCAGGGTACACCATGTCCAGATTTGCAGTCTAAATGGACCTTGTACACCTAACACAATCCATCCCATCTCTCTTTGCTGCCTTACAGGCTGATGTGTCCAACAGCGGGCAGACCCCCCTCCTCTGCCCTCTGCAGATGCCCCAGAAGACACAGTGTCACTGCATGAGCAATTGCTCCTGAGGTTTGAAATCAACATCAGCTTAGCTAGTTTTAAGGCAGGAGGCATGTTTCACCAAGCTATAAGTGTCCTACCTTCTACTAATTCAGCTGTGTGGACCTGGGTCATAGACTGTTCCAGGTTGTGGACTACCCTCTTTGCCTAATTACAGACAATGTCAAGTAATAATGCATAGCTAGTCAGTGCAATAAAGGCATTTCTCTTAGAAACCGAGAAAAAGCTATATTCTGACTGAGAAATTATACTTTCCTTTGACAAATCATATTAGCTCAAATTAGCTGTTGGAAGGACCAAATGTTCCCAAGAATGGAACTTTTCTTTAATTTATGAATTCAAAATATAAGAAACCATTCCATCTGCAAGAAAAGCTAAAAGTAAATCATTGGAATTAGCCACAGAAAATTGAAACCAAACACTTGCAATTTTGCAAGCCAGCTTTTTTCCTCATTGCATCTCCAACTGAATCTTTTAATATATGTATATAAACACACACATACCTCCCTCTATATATATTCAGATGATAGAACCAGAGAGGGAGAGCAGGTAAAATAACAGAACAATAGATCAGATTGTTCATGAAGCTACTTTATCCTGATGGTCCATCAAACCAGGGCTGGAGAGGTAGCCCATGCAGCTTCAAAAGGACTGTTGAGTCAGTAGTTTAGATCTCCTCTTAAGGTGAGATCATCTTCTTCTGTGAAATAATACAGGGAGAGCTTCAGTTAAAGCAATAGACCTACTTTTTAAGGCAATGGAGGTAGAAAGGAAATCCATATAGGAATTTTAACTGCAAAACTCAGAAATGGTTGGCATTTGTAAAACTGACCCAAAACTGCAAAACAAAACACATGTAGTGTCTATTAATAATGAAATTACATTCAGTTGCAAAAGATTTCCTTGGAAACCAAGCAAGTGAGACTCTTGTGTTACAAATACTTCTGCTGCAAGGAGTACTAGAGTATCACGTGAAATTCTGTTTTCATACACTGTGTCTGCTGAAAAGATTATTTTTACATGATTAAATCCTAACCATAGTTTTGTGATATTTTGGTACGAGAAGCCTGTACAGTAATTATAGTTAATGTATGTGAATAAATGTACAGTTCAAGCAGGCAGGAAAGATACGTAACATCTCTGCATAATTAAAATTATGCATAATTTTCTTTTTACAATTGAAATATGAACAAGAAGAGATGATGTACTGACTCTAGCTTAGCATACAGTGCTAAAGGCAAGATAATCAACAAAGAACACATTAGAACTGGTGTAGCCATGTGCCAACATGAAGGGAAGCAATCAAACTTTCTCAGGATATACAGTATTCCATACTGCAGCTATTGCATGAGGATGGCTTAGGTACACTCAGGTATGAGGAGGAACAGCAATTAAGTCTTAACATTGTGGCAGCTTAGAAGGAATAGACTGTACTTCTTTCCAAAGGATAAAGAAAATAATTTGAAAATCATCTTCTACAAACTGAAGAGGTTTTGAGCAAGAACACCTGGTGATTAATCCCTCTCACAACCACCGATTCCCACAGTCATAACTAAGCACTTAAAAAGGTTTGAAAGTCCCATTAAAAAGCAGTGTCATGTTCATGTTTCTCATGTGTTCCTGGAATAGAGAGAACATAGTTTCACATTCCAGTATATGTCTGCCTGTTAAGGCTTTTTCCCCCCTCCTATCACTCTTTTCCCTCCAGCCTTTCCTTTTCTTTATTTCTTCCTTAAAGGAATGGAAACGAGAAAAAATTGTTCTCCATTTTTCTAAAAGAGTAAGAGTTCTCTGTTAATGAGTAGCTTCCAGTTTCACAGGGCTAGAATTGAGGAACTGTGCTTAGCTGAGTGCAATTTATGCCACCCAAAGAGGATCTGTAAGGAGAACCTCTGAGTTTTTTCCTTCACCTGTGGTCTGAGGAGAAATGAGAGTAAGTTAATTCATCCCATCTGAGGTATAGCCAATCTTTTCTATATTTTGAAAGTAGGATTAAAATCAAGGTTTCTTCTCTCATTCTTAGTTGTTTCTCCCACTGTCAGTTTGCAGTAGGACATGTTAGATGAACATCCGTTTTCTTTTCTCTTCCAAGCACTGCAGAGTAACCCTCATTTAGCTGAGGATATCTTTGAATTGTTGTTACAGCCTTTTCTTACAGCAAAGAATCTTCATATGAAAGCATGCCATCATGTCAATAGTTTTCTCTGAAGCATCTCTTACTAAGTATAAATTCACATTAAGTATTGTTATATATTAAGCAAAAGAAGAGCTCCAGTTCCTAAAAATAGCTTTAGTTAGAGGTTCAAAAAGCTTCCTGCCTGCCTTCTAGAACCACTTAAAAATGCAGAATTTACCTACTTCCTTTTTTTTCTTTTTTTTTCTTCAACAAAGGAAAAAAACTAAACTACCTCTGTCAATAGAAATATCTTATGAGGTAATTTTGAATATTTAAAAGCTCTATGCTAATGCTGCTCTATCAACATGTATGTTCTGATGTCAATAAGCTATAGTTGCAGATGACTGAAAAATGTGAGCAAATAAATCACATTTGATTTAGGAACAAGTCTTTGGTGAAGCCTATAAGAATTTGAAATGCTAGCACTATGGCAACGGTTATTTATGACCAGTTTGACCAACCCATGACGCTCATGTTGAGTTCTCTACCAATAGTGTCTTACAGTCCCACCGGAACCTTGACCCATTCACAAACATTTTTCCAAAAAAATGTATGCCCAGTAGCTGGATGCTCATTCTTTGGATCCAGTTTCCCAAAAGAAGCTATATCCTTCTAATTGGAATCAAGACACTCTACAGCCTGTGCAACAGATACATTCTTCATATATGCAGAAACAAAAGAAATCGCATTCATTTCTGCTAAAATATTTTAAATAGGTTGGCTATGTCCTCATATCACCTTCTTTTTCTTTTTTTTAACTCCTGATGGGGTTTTTTTCTTTGGTAGTAGAGGAAAGGTTTCATTCATCTTGGGTGACATTTAAAAATAATGCAAACAGTACAACAAAAGCTGCTTCTATTGGGATATTGAAAACATGAAGAATTTTAATGGAACATTTGAATTATCCTTTTCAAACTGACTTTCTGATTTTTCTATAAGAAGTTTGAAAAAAAAAAAGTATTCTAATCTGCAACAATTTCATCCAGTTTCATTTTGTGAGGGGAAGAATATGTCACCAGCTATTCCCTCAGTGAATATAATGGTAGATTTTTTATTAGTAATTTTGTAATTTTTTGTAGAAGAGAATACTGCATGAATACTGCAGAATACTGCATCATCACACAGGTGAGGCCATAAAAAGGCCAATTCAAAGCTCAGTGTCTCTTGTGCTGGCACTGGTGAGACTTCAGTTGGAACCAATACAGTTGGGATGGCTAATGATCAGAAAAGATAAAATGAAACCAAAACAGTTGCAGAGAAAGATTACTAGAGTGAATGGAGAAAATGGGGAGACATCTGGTGACAGAAGCCTGAAAGTATTTAGGTTTCTAAGTCTTGGAAAAAAGTACTTATTGAAGGAACTATATGGCTGTTTTATATGCTATACACATATGATTTAACATATGTGAGTTCCTCCTCAGAGACACACACCTAGACTTAGACTAACCTAGACTTAGAACCACTTCAATACCTGGCTCCCAGTCTACTTAACCTACTTGCCTTCTATTCCAGCCTGATATTTTCCAGCGATCACACCCAGTTGCTGACCCCAGAAACCTGGGCCCTGTGATCCCCGGCCTAACTGTGGTTGCTAGCATCTAGACCTCCATTAACATAGAACCCCTCACCCAGGAAAACAGAAATGTTGTTTACTGAGAAGACAGTACTTTACTGCAGTGATCAGGCGCAGGGCACGGTGAGACAAGTGTACCGACAAGCCCAGTTTACAGACATCCAGACCCGTTTAACCACTTATCCTTTTACTTTCCCATGCCTGATCCTCCCCTAATCACCTTGATACCTCTCTTTCTCCACTTTTGGTGAACAACCAGTAATAAACTGGTTGAATAACCCATAATAAACCCCTGAACAACCCATAATAAACTTTGAAGAATCCCTAAATGCTCCTCCCTGTATCCTGTAATGCCACTGTCTGAAAGGTCCTCCTGAGATCTATTCTCATTGATTCATCTTGATGGGTTTCACACCCAGACAGTGGGGCTGAGGATCTCATGGAAGGACTCAGGGCACACTGTCCCTTCCTCTGACTGGGCAGGTTCTCCTGCCTGCCACTGCACTTCTCTGCTCCTTAATGTTCATGTGGATGAGCCTCTTATGGGCTGATCACCCTTCTGTGACAGCCCCGGGGATGGCCAGGACAGAGTACTACGCAGGTTCCCCAACCTGCCACTGCACCTCTGTGCTTCTTTGTGTGTGTGTGGAGAACCCTTTCCTCACATATAACCAAACGTACTTTGCATTTTGGTCTGCAATCCAGGGCTGGGTGGCACCCTGGTTGCACAAAGAGTGGTATTTGCTTTTTACATATAAGTGCAAATGAAAGATATACAAAACACTCACAGTGATCGCAGTCAGGCACTGGAAACACACAATGTGTTGTACTACTTTTTAGGGATATGGGGACATTTCCCCCACTTCTAGGAATTTAGCTGTCTGAGAAGAGCTGTTGTGAAGAAAGAGCTGGATGAAGTCTCAGCAGAAGATCCTCCCTCCTGCACTCAGGAACTGCTTTAAGCTGAATGGCTGTTCTGTCACAGCCATGCCTGTGCCTGGCCATGGTCATGGCCTGTCATGCCATGCCTGTCCTGGACTCAGGCTGCATGAGGCATCCATGGACCATGCACTGACACCCTGGGCCCTGCCTTGAGGCACCCCCAGGCCCCATACCAAATTTCACCATCTTACTCCAGGCTACCTCAGCACTCAGCGGATGTATATTGCTGTTACCCACCATCCTCAAGGACATTTGCATCTCAGGAGCAGTTTTGAGCCTTGCATGAGGTTGCCTTGGAAAGATGGTGCTTTTGCAGTCAGTACTTTAGAGGGACTCCAGAGGAAGCGTGCTGCTTACCTTTCGGGGAAACTGGTGCTGTGCCTCTTTTCTTTAAATGCTGCCTGAAGTGAAGCACAGTGAAGCACACTTCTCTACTCTGCTCCAGAGCCACTTCAAGAAAAATGAAAGCATAAAGGACTACAAAGAGTCCTACAGCTGCACACTGAAAATCGTACATAATACATGACAAACCAACCATTAGAGCTGGCAGAACATATAGAAGAGCTGTAGCCATATGTGACATGTTCAAAGCTACATACTACGTGTATTTCCAATTAGCATGCATACAAGGTAAATTCCATTGAGTTTACTGCTTTATAACAGTAAGACCAAAAGCAAAAATAAACTTCCGTTCTTTGTCTAGAGGCATATAGATGCAAAGGCAGAACTTGGTTGACTGGCAAGTTAATCCAAGCAAATATGATAACCCATCAGAACAAAATTGAACACCCGCTCTCACACACACACACACTGGTCAAGTGAGACATTGCTTTTCTCCAAAATAAAATGCTGTTTTGTTGGTTGGTATTCCGACCATGAGCAATTATATCTTAGCATCCAACCTATGCTCATTTCAAGCCATTATACAAGTATTAATACACCCTATATATATTACTCTGATGTGGATACTGCTTTACATAGGAATAACATTACGTAGGTACATACTTACAATTGTCACAAACTGGTGACCATTTTATCACCCCAGAATAAACATGGCTAGCATTTACAAAAGGCTTAAAAATGGGAGCCTTTTTTTTCTAAATTTAACACATACATTTCAGTCCTTCTCCAGCTTGCCTGTCTGCAAGCCACCCCTGAGTATACCTGTATTTAGAAAGATAACTCAACAAGCCCAGCATATCTTTACAAAAGCACAAAAGCCAGTATTTTATATCTAAAAAAACAGGAAAGGGTTGCTTCCAGGTACAAAAAAACCCATGTCGTCTTGATTGAAAAAAATACACATATCA
>NW_009648043.1:2199512-2206577 GCF_000708025.1 Charadrius vociferus
ACAATACCAGCAGAAAGCCACTATGTGCTGGAACCTTATAATCAATTTCTATTCTGCATACATGACAATCCTTGAACTACACGTAAGTTACTTTTACTGAAAAATGTTGATAGACCAAAATAAAAAATGAAATATTCTGCCTTTGCAATACTCAGTTCTATTTTTTGTGACTCAGTTCTATTTTTTTCCTAATTGAGTATGTTATTAAATATAAAACCTATCCTTATAACTTCAATACACATAGCTCTTTATTGAAGAAACTTATTTTTATAACTGTCCAAACATACATCTGCATTTTTATACAGAGATGTCAAAGTACTTCAACAAATTCTTCAGTAAGAACTCTCTTCCCACAAATGAGAAGAGAATATTTAAGGCACAAATCTGTCTCTTGGGATCTAGTATACACTAAGCTAAAGCCACACAGTTTGGCTGGCTCTGGGGAATGTGACTACCTGTTTTGAAGGAACGCCATCACAAATGGGAGAACACGAACTGGAGAAAAAGATAAGAAATGGTACACAGAAATTAAGAATAAAGGGCTCCAGGCGAAGTAGCTACCCTGTGAGAAAGCTTCCAGAGATGGAATAAATGCCATTATCACAAACCAAGTAGACTTTTGGGATCCAGAGTTCTTGCTGTAAAGTTCTGCAGTATAAGCGGGTTTACAATCTGCCCCAAATGAGAGGAAATATTTAGGTGTTCCATGTCACCACAAGTAATGATGCTTGCAAAAGAAGAGGAAGAATACGTCCTCAGATTTCTCCAGAGAGGGAGTTAACTACTCCTCTCTTCCTCACTGCCATTTTCTTATTTTTGTTTTGTGAGAATCTGATGCACTGAAACTTGCTTATTTAAGTTATATTCAATATCTTGTTCTATAAACTCACTTGATCAGTGGATCAGTTATCCCAATATTCCAACTGATAATAATTTATATCTATTGATCAGTTTTCAAATATTAACACACTCAGAAGAGTACATTTGGAATTAAAGCCTCTCTTCAAGAAAAAAGCCCACCATGTGAAAGTGAATAAAAATAGTAATTTTCAACCCTTCTCAATTTTATAGAAGATCTAAAGTGCTTCACCAAAAAAAAGTTGACAGAATTACATCTGTTTTACAGAGGACAGGGAAGGAAGTATCTTGCCCAGAATCATGCAGCAAATCAATTATGAACAGGGAATTGAGTTTTGACTCTAAATCCAAGCTCATAATGGAAAAGAACGCTCACACTACATATATAATAACAGATCTCTTTTTGAACTAATGGATTATCTTGTAGAAAACTTTAGGACAACACTTTAATTCTGTAGTTTAGAAATCATGTCAAAAATAAAAATGTGCTACATTTTACATGAGTAAACATGTATATGAGCTACAAGTATATGAGAATTCAGTATTTATAGAAACTAGAATACTTGCAACAGAGCAGAATAATAACATAAATTGTCATTTAAACCGTACCGCACCAGGAAAAAATGAACAAAAAAAGCAAAAGAGTACTTGCATTTTGGAACACATAGCTGTGCATCTGTCAGCCCTTACTTTTGCTTTCGGGTAAAAGTATGGGATGAGACTGTTACGTATTCAAACATTATGCAAAAGAAGATAACGGATGTGGGAAAAGGGTGGGTCTAGGTGTCTTAAGTCTTATCAAAAAGATAGGAAAACATTGAGAGTGGCAGTCTGACCTTATTAAATAGGTGAGGGCTCTGTATTTCAGTCCATGGAGGGCTTTTTGACTTCTGACAAGTGTAGCACATCTGCCAGTCTTTTCAAGTTTCCCTTGAAGCCTCGTCTAGCAGCTGTTTTCCCTTGGCACCACCTTCTGTCCTCCATTCTCACATTCCTCCATCTCTTTTTTGTGTTGCCTTCTGGTCTCAGCTTTTCAGCAAAACCCTCTACTCCTGGGAAAGGTAGCCCAGAAACTGATTATTTCAGAAAATGCTTTTAATCTGAGGATACATGCTCACATAAATTAGCTTCTCAAAAAGCTACTCCAAGAACTGGATATCAGTATCCCTGTGATGAATACGGAAGCAGAGATACACATGATACTTTAAATTGAGAGGGAAACTGACTCTCTGTCTCAAGGACTTTACAGCTTGTATGAATAAGACTACAGTGCAGATCCCCAGAAGTGAAAAGCAAAATTCAAGAATTATTAAAGTTTTAACAGTAAAGATAAAGAAAATAATTATGAATAGAGATATATATCAACAATCTCTTCCACTGATTTCACCCATTACATATTCATTACGGAAGAAGCTGTACAGATTTAACATTTCTAAATTGTATTTATTTTATTTCTTCCTAAAAACCTGCCAGTTATTGGCAATAAAATTCACTGGCACCTCTTACTTTAATTCTGATTACAAAATGGAACACAATATGTATGTGAATTTCTAAAATTACATACTTAACACTTGTAACTAACATTATTCTAATGGGGCTATGGAAAAAGCCATTTAAGGGTTAACAAATAAATTCATAGGAGTGAATTGCTTGCAAGCTAAAGTGTTTAAGAGGCTAGATGTGCCAAGTAAATTGAATTATTCACTTCCTTCCATACAAATGGAACCCTACATGTCTTACAAGATAGTCATTCCTGTGAGCCTGGGAAGACAGGTGTGATATAAGAACAGTGATGTTGACACACTCCCACAGAACATACTGCACATTTATCAGCATTTTTTTCTTTTTTAAATAACTATCGTGTCTGTTTTCCTTAATATGCATCTGCCTTCTGTGAAAACCCTGAATTCCGTAGTCCATCCAGCACTAAATAGTTTTACCACTTTCTTCATTAAATCCATACTACCTGTGACAAATATATAGTAGTTTTCTCAGTTTGAGGAAAGTGGTAAACCTTTCCCACTCTTCTTCGCTTCCCTTGCAAATTTTTTTTTTTTTTTTTTTCCTCAGGCCACACTCATATCCTCTTACTGTCAGAGATAATTTATATAGATTTATTCCAAGCATCCATAAGTACTCCCAACTATTCTTTTCCAGAATAGACAACCAGAAGCTATTATAAATGATAGCAAAACATGTGCAATTCCAAGTAACGTGTAACCACACTGAAAAGCCCTATACATAAAAAAAAAATTATCTTCAAGCTGCATAAATATTAAAATATACGTCATACAAAGCCATCTATTACACTACTATATATTGAATTTATTTTTAAATTTCAGTGCCAAAAGAAAGAATTATGGAGCATCTTTCTTTTTAAATACTTTAAGCAGACACACTTTGCTTTGCTAACAAAACAAGAGTTAGTTCCAGCTGAGCATAAGTCTTACACTAGTCACGCTTAACTTGATGATAGAGAGTCCATTCGCTTTAAAAAGAGAGAGAGAGATTCCTCAGATATCTAATTACACCACCTTTTAGCTTATGATACATCACTGGAGGACAAAGCAGTTTTAGCAGGACCAGCTGTTTGCATCTATACTGCTAAATAGTACAGGGGTAGGGATCAATCTCATACCCTGAGGCTACCCTGGGTTTCTCCTGTGTTCCATAATGTGCCCCTACAGCCCCAGGACAATTATTTTGTAAACGTGCTTTTAGCTTGAGTTCTCTGATATCATGGCATGTGTACCTCACATTCTTTAAGATCAACATTTTTTAGAATGAAAATAATATCTGGTGGCATACATTAGGGTCCTGAGTATAATTGTAGGCCTTCATTTCCCTGACCAGCCTTGTCTGGGACCTCCACCAACACCCTCTCTCCATTGGCCAAGGAGATCCATTGAAGCTCAGGTGTAGGTGCCTTACCCTTTTTGAGGCTATGTTGTAAGTATACTATTGAAAATATCTCGGTTCCCACCTCTGCCACCTGAATGGATGTTAGGGTTATGGTGTAGACCCACCTCTTGCTGCTCCTGCTACACTCCAGTGTATTCACAGCTTTGTCTAGGCCTTGCTCTGTTCAGATGCTGTGGGGCTGCACAGCAGTCTGTGGGACCTGTTGATGTGCTGCCTGTGCTGTGATCACCTTTGGTTCTTGTCTCATCCCCTGCTGTAGAGCAGCCCTGGTCCTGCTGCTACCTGACAGCGTGTGTTAGAAACTTGAGAACATAAACCCAATGGTATTGTATCTGAGTATTGTAGAAGAAGCCAGACTCAATGTAATTCTGCTCTGTTGCCTTTGAGAGTAGTCTCATGTGTGTGCTGTCCTCCAGATGTTGTCTTAGGTAGTGCTGGTTGGGATAAGAAAAAACTGTGTCAAGAAGAAAAATAATGATGAAGCAGTGTAGACGATGATCATGCTAGTGCCTATACTTAGTCCTGCTGTAAACATGGATATATGTCTTGTCCTTGAGTAAAAATAGTAGGATGGCTGTTATCTTGGCTGCTGCACTAGAAACTGACCTGGAAGTGTCCAACAATAAACGTGCGAATATGCGCAGACTGAATTTGAGGGCCAAAACTTATAGGTGTGGATTTTAAAGAAACATCATGTGACCAATTGATAACTAAGGAAGAAATGTGATTACAGCTGTTCTGGAGGAGTATTGCACAAAACAAACATCATGCTAATCCGTGCAGTGTGGGCTTTCCTGTCTTTGCTGGCCCAGGTGACTGGGCATTCTGGATAGTTTAGCAGGACAGGTTTTTTTAAATGTTCTCTGTCTTCTTAATTAGCTTATTTTCTTCTTAGAAAGAATGGATCAAGTGAAGGAAAACACACACCTGGATTTTCATATTTTGTATTTGACAATCACAAGAAACAGAAATCACCAGGGATTAATGTTCTCAGAGAACACATGACACCTCCAGAACTACATGAGTAATAGTCAATACTCTGTTACTCATCTTCTCATATTATAACAGTAATTATTATTTGTGAGGATGCTCATTGTCAAGCAGGTAGACAGGGACACCTCCCACTAGATCAGGTTGCCCAAGGCCACGTCCAGCCTGGCCTTGAACAGCTCCAGGGATGGTGCCTCAACAACCTCTCTGGGCAACCTGTTCCAGTGCCTCACCACCCTTAAAGTGAAAAATTTCTTCCTAATGTTTAATCTAAACTTGCCCTCTTCCAGTTTAAAGCCATTCCCCCTCATCCTGTCACTACATGCCCTAGTAAAAAGTCCTTCCCCAGCTCTCCTGTAGGCCCCCTTTAGGCACTGGAAGGCCGCAATAAGATCTCCCCGGAGCCTTCTCTTCTCCAGGCTGAACAGCTCCAACTCTCTCAGCCTCTCCTCATAGGAGAGGTGTTCCAGCCCTCGGATCATCCTCATGGCTCTCCTCTGGACACGCTCCAGCAGGTCCATGTCCTTCTTATGCTGGGGACTCCAGAGCTGGATGCAGTGCTCCCGGTGGGTCTCACGAGAGTGGAGTAGAGGGGCAGAATCACCTCCTTTGACCTGCTGGCCACACTTCTTTTGATGCAGCCCAGGATACGGTTGGCCTTCTGGGCTGCGACCGCACATTGCTGGCTCATGTTGAGCTTCTGGTCAATCAGTACACCCAAGTCCTTCTCCTCAGGGCTGTTAGTAGGATTGTAAAGTTTGATCTGTAACATTTTAGGGGAGTGCTTTAGCTGTAAAACTATTTATGAATATATCTTCTATCACCACTGTTAGACTAAACATAAGGACTGTTCTGTCAGACAGAGAAAAGAGTCTTCACGTCTGTAAGCTGGGGCAATTGTCATGTCTTGATGCAGGTGCCAAACAGGGACTATGAGTGGGACATGACTTCAGATAGTTCTAAACTTAGCATCCCTTGTATGTTTTTGTATGTTAAAATAAGATGCCAGTGTTCGTAGATACATTTTTTTTCAGGTAGGTTTGTGGAAGAAAAGGAAGTGGAATGGTCGAGGTTTTGGGGTGATCACATCTGAATTCTGTTTGATTTTAGCAAATATAAGGAAACACTATGAAGTAGGAACGTGTTATAATCTCTAGTACCTTCTTTACAGATGAAAACACATGCAGAAAAATTGCAGTTTGACTTAGATATTGCCTGACAACTGGAAAATCTTTTCACATTGAATCTGAACATAATTGGTATATAAATTATCAAAAGACAATAAACAGGGAACCTTCCCTCCACCCAGATTATCTTTATAAGCAGTTTCACTCTTTAATAGTTTAGCTTTTAATACAATCAAAACTGCCTTCCCTTCCCCTTACTACAACAGTAACTGTTTTATCTTCAGTGTATGAGAAAGGAAAAAGTCTTGCAGAGAACAGAATACTTTCCATAGATATGAGCGTGATTTGATATATTGATATATGTCTTATATCAAAATTACACTAGTTTAATGGATTTGCATTTACATATGTAATAACCATTCCATCAGGGAAATGTATTCACTGGGAGATTTTTTCCAACACAAAGCTCTTTGCTGGCAGAGATGTGAACACAAGCATGAAGGTGCTACAAAGATACCAGTTACAAGACCAAAAACATAGGCAAGACTCAGGGTTTGGGGTTTTTTTACCTTGTATGAAGCAGTGGTATTCATAGTATTAATTTAGAGCACACTCAAGCACAATTTATCTAAAAACAACTGTGCTCATCAGAATTTGATTTAGAAGACAATCAATGACTGTTCTTTCCAAATAAGATGCATATCTCTGATTTTCGCTGGTATTAGTGTTGAGAGATTAAATAACAAAAGATAGGTATTAATTTAAAGTCCGTTTGTTCATTCAAAAACAAGGCACAATAACAAACGTCATTAGGTCCTACTGGAATATAAAAGATAGAGGGTTTTGTCTGGAATTTCACCTCAATTAATCGATAATGGTTTCATTCATTTTTCCTTGTATGAGGACAATGATATCTCTTGATGTTGTTTTCCGTGTTGACTCCAACCTATCAGCCTCGCTGAGTAAAGAATGTTAAGTTGGTCACACAGAGATCGTGATTTGTATTTAATATATTGGAACTTTGGATTAAGTTGATAGAGCCAACATGCTTGCTAACATGATTCAATATACAGCATTTTGCTATTGATTGAAGCATTCATTATCTTTCTGGTTTTATTACCCACAAGTCATAGTTACGCTTAATTGACATTTATTTATTTTTCCCTAC
>NW_009648043.1:2207178-2207543 GCF_000708025.1 Charadrius vociferus
CTGCAGGTTCACAAATTTAAAAAGGGGATAACTGCCTTTCTCTTAAGTCAGATAATGCCTGAATTAATTCTCTACACTGACACCTCTGCATTTAAGATCTGGCTTTGGCTCAAACGGTAGAAAGCCTCATTTAGACCATATGGCTTGATTGTCATACTGTGATTAAGCAAATGGTGGGGGAGTATTTTATTAGACTGGTAACTGACTCTACACTCTTTTGAGAGTTTAGCAGGCCATTAAATACAACATGGTAGAAAACGGTGTAGCATAGGGAAAGGAGAGGGACAAGAACAAAAGCTCTGTAAAATTCCCACCTTCACAGAGATGCTAGATACCAGCCCGTTCCTTCTCCTTTTTTCCTACAC
>NW_009648043.1:2207576-2223872 GCF_000708025.1 Charadrius vociferus
CTGTCTTGTTATCCTAAAGCAAAGAAATTCCTCCTTCCCCAAATGTAAGTGCAAATTCGCGACTTTGAGAATTTTAGCAAAAGAAAGAGATATTTATTTTTTTTCTCCCTTCCCTGCCACTGGTCAGGAGACTTCAGCCAGAATAAGGAAAACATGGCACTATTCATTTCCCCTCCCAACTGGTGCTCATTCAGCCAACATCAACTCAGTCTAAAATCACTGCACAATCATACTTCCTTAACACATACACAGGCTTTGGCCTTTAGCAGCAAAGAAAAAAATGGACAGAAATTTAACAGCCATGTAAAACACTCAGATTTTGAGTACTCCTGGTAGCAGAGTATGATTAAAATAATAGACAGTTCTTTGTTCTCTGGTCATTCTTCTTATATTTAATCATGTATATTGGTGTACAGTTGAACACCTTTATGCCAGCTCAGACAGCTGACACAACAGTGTTTCATGAACAGAGTAAAGAATTGATGAAAACCTTCTTTAATAAACAAATTTGCAAAAGAGACTGGGCCAAGTGTACAACTATTCTGAAGCTGTTTGTGTCAGAAAACTTTAACTTCAGTTAAACATGATACTCCTCATGAAACACTGACCTACATACCATAAGATCATTAACTCTAATTTATGTTTAGATTCCTATTTATGTCCTGTAACAAGACTTCTTTCTAGCAGTAATGTCTGCATTTTCTGTTGAACAACTTTTCAAGCACTCAAGTGGTACCAGTTGCCATTGTGTACAATAATATTCCAAAGATTAGTGTGTTTAATTATTAGATACCATGAAAAAGAAGAACATTGGGAGCAGATTTTGCTATTCCTTTGTTGACATAAGAAGACGGAAGCTCCAAGTTCTTGTAATACCATAAAACCCGCTATACTAACTCTTGTAAAGCTCACAGATGAAAGAGATGATTTTCCACCCCAAAGAGTTTACAGTGTGCATGTCCAATATCAAATTTGTGATAGATATAAATCTCAGCATAACAAGCCATGTCAGCAGTGCTCTGAGAGGTTAGTGGCTAGCAGGTTTTCCACCAGAAAATGTTCACAAATAATTTAAAGGAGGTGATGGTTTCCTGAGTATTTCAGGAAGTTCTTCCTAAGTATGAGAGGCAACACAACAAAAAGTGTGAAGGTATTTGAAATTTTAACATATAAGTGATCCTAGCTGACATGACATGACCGTACCTGCAGCTTGCCTTGATTTAAGCATGAGGATAGTTAAGGAAGTGCCCTAATGATGATAATAATTTATATTTGTGGAATGTGAGATGTCCATAGCCAGAGTTGTAGAACCTGAATGAAGACAATCTCAGCACATTCAGATTCCAATGAACCTCTTTATGACAGCTTTGAAGTTTAGACACTGGCAGTTTTAGTAGATCTGTCAAAGCCAAACATTTCCTAAGGGTTCATAGACAGATTTATGTTGAGTTTTGTCCATGTCTTTGAACTGCAAGCTTTGTGCTCTCACTACTCAAATAGAAAGTGTAGTTGTCCTTTCCTTTAGTCAGTTTGGTTATGAAAACAGTGAGGAAAATCAGTTCTTTTTAATAGCAATATTGAAGTACAAACTGCAGAGAATTTACCATGTGACAAAACAAACATGTTCTGTCTACACTATCTCCTTTCCAACTTTCTCATATTTCCTGGACTATTTCTACACCTTCTTATTTTGTCTTCCTTAATAGGATCCAACTACTCTGAAGAAGGCTGGAAGTTTTTTAATTCTGCAGGCAACTTCCTTTCATATGTAACTTATCTGAAATACAACTCCACATGGTAGCAACCAGTGCCAACTTCCAATTGTTAGAGAGGCGAGAACTCATGAGAAGATCAAAAGCAGCCCTCTAATATATTGCGAACTCTTATTTTCAGGAACTTTCTAAGTTGTTTACTCAAATAGCATTACAATTTCCCCAAGCTGAAAAGTGAAAGAAAGCAATTCCTTCCATATGTCAGCTTTTTAATAATCAATTAAGTTAACAAGAGCTCTGCCATCTGCGCCTGATCCAGTGACAGAATAGCACTCCCAGAGGGGAAACACCTTCAGTTTGCATTTGCCTGAATCACAGATAATGAAGAAGGTGAGCAGAGGAATCAAAGGGAATGAAAGAACAAGCAAGGTAAAGTCCCAGCTGGAGGAAGGAAGCAGACATGGATCTTTTCATGTCCAGCAGCAAAACACTCAATCTGAGGTGTTTCACCAGAGAGAAATAAACATTCAAACTTTCAATAATAGTAGAAGAGTAACTTCAGTCAGAATAAAAGGTCTCACTTACAGATGTTGCCCATACACTGGTCAGATTCAGTTTTTCAAATGTAATATCAAATTTAAGCCCAAAGACAATGTAACCTGAAAAGAACGTACTAGAATAAGGCATTTAACCAAGGCTCAGGGGAACAGAGGTCACTTTGCAGCTCAGCTGTAGGGATTTCCCCTGTTGTAACCCTGCAATGGTGGATATAGGGTTGTCTGACTGGTCTGTTCAGGTCACTAATTATTTTTGAAGATGGCCATCTTTTGGACAAGAAAAAACCTACAGCTCACATTTTTCATCTAGATATATTGATCTTCTAAATTCCCAGAAAAACTGCCATCTTTGTCTTGATAGCACACACCAAAGTGCTACTGATCCTCCAGTTTGTGGTCTCATGCCTGTCTGATAGGCACTCCTAATATACATCTTGCTAGACCAAGCTCTTCTCACAACTCAGAGCAAACAAGCAAAAATACAGGAATAAGTACAATTTATAACTTTTGTTTTATTTGAAAGCCATTGCTCTTCAGGACAAGTTCCCTCATCAATAGCTCTTTATGGTTTAAGAAAAAAAAAAAAGAAAAAGAAAAGCTCCTGAAAAAATAAATATGCCAGGTATAGAGGAGAGGGAGCTGCAGGTGATGTCTGAAAAACTTCACTGACAGTCCAGTTCATTGCCCTGAGTTGCCTTTTGACCCCACATCATTAGGAAAAAAAAAAAGAAAAAAAGTTGTGCATCTTAACTTTGCATGGACAAAGGTGTTAGGGTTGAGAAACTATTGTTACAGCAAAAGTGCAAAAGTCCAGTGCATTCTGCTGCATCTAACTGCAGCAGAATAGGAGAGCAGACAAGAGGAAGAGGTAACTGCTAGGTGGCCACAGTGAGATAGATTTGCTATAGCTGTGCCCTGGGTAGCTAAGGGAACTGACTACTTTGGAGAGCATGAGAGAGAATTGGAGACCAGCTACATCTATACAGTATGTTAAATTACTAGCACCTGCACGTGCTCTGTACTGGCTGATTGGCACTGACGGCCAATCAACAGCCCCTGGCAAGATTTTGGCCTGGGCCAGCTCACACTTTTCCAGATGAGGATGGTTCAGCACGTAGGCAGTTTCTGAACAGCCTTTCTATTTTGGTGCTTGATACAGTTTACTACCATAGATGGAGGACATTCCCTTTATTCAGTTCCCAGGAACCTGTCTGGGCATATTGAATTTGCTAATACAGAATAGGAATTAATGTCCTTCCATGCTCTGCTGCATGATTGAAATGGAATTCTTCAGGAAAAAAAAAAAAAAAAAGCAAAAGCTGTTCCCAAACAAATCTCACCTATAAACCACTTTTAGCAGAATTAACTAGCACTGGCAAAACAGATTTTTTTCACATTATCCAGTTCTTTGTCCAAAAAGCACACACAACCATAAGAACAATCAAAAATCCTTTTTGAAAACTTTCCAAACAGGACACAATCACAAGGTTATAAATTAGGGAGGCATTGGGAGCTGCAACTGGGCCTCACGTAGTAACCACCAACCACAGTGCTGTTGGCTTGGTGCTCTTTATGTTTTTTAGTGAGTAAACGCAGGGTGATAGAAGGTCTTGCTTAAATTCCAGAGGACTTTAAGGCTTTGATTTATGCAAGGTCAAATCAGAGCTAGCACACTTGAGCTGGATCTTGATCCATAATTGATTCAGATTTTGTACATATTCCTTACAGTGATGACCATGGCCTCTTGGCTGACAAGCAGTAGCTGTGCGAGTGCCCCTTTAAAACAAGGCAAATGTTCTTCACCTCACATAATTATGGTGTGTTGCAGTATGCCTTACAAGGGGAAAAGACTTCTTATTTGTCAAGCTTTTGCAAGAATAAGAAAGAAGTTGCCTGCGTACTGAGATATGCAGTTCCTAATTTCCAGTGACAAAAATAAAACAGATGGTCAAAATAACTTAAAGGTATAGATACCTGACAGAAATTGCAGCCAAATAACATGTGGAGCCTTACTATGTCTTCTGAAAAGATACGGCTATAAAATATTCAGAGCTTGCCTTTCCCTAGTCAGCTGAGTTAAGGACAGAAAAAGATAGCTTGGAGAAAAGAAGCAGCAGCAGCAAGCAGCAGGTATTCAGCATGTTTTAAAAAATATATATTTCTTCTTGTAAAGGCCACATACATTTGCAAATTCTGCTACAACACAAATCAAGCACAGACAATGAGAAAAGATCATTCTGATATTTTTAACTTTTTCCAGTGTCCTGGTAATATTTACTGGTCATTATCATCTGCATCACCTGCCTTCAAATAAGATTGCTCTAAGATGAGCAAACTGTTCAAGACATCTACATTTTCCTTGCAGATCATATAAAAACTCCTCAAATTAGGATTAAAATTGTAAGGCTCTGTCACTTTTAAAGTCTGTGCTAAAGAATTTATGGTATAAGCCTGCTGATCAGGAAGAAAACTCCTCATTTCTGTCAATTTCTGTTTCAGCCTTAAACCACACACAAGGGTTCCTAGCTCTAATTTTCATTTTTATGCCACCTACCATTCAAACTACAAAGTCTAACAATATGTAATTATAAATATTTTTTTTATCTGAGAAGTTATGCCCACAGTGCAGACTGCACCATTTAAAAAAATAAAATTAAAAAAAAAACAACCACAACACAACTGAATAGACTAGTTTTCTATAAAATGGATCTACTATTTAAACTCATCTAAATTCTTTCCTGGGTCCCTTGGTTATTTTTTTTTTTTTTTCATGTAAAGGGAATTCTTTGATCAGATTTACAGGCAGACCTCAGTATGTAAGAAACATATCCATGCTGGGACAGCATCAACATGGTTCTGTTTATTGAAGATGAGGCGCAAAAGATTATTCATTTACCTGTACATGTTGCCACAATACAAAAGATACAAAAGAGAGAATTGTTTTCCAGTGTAATCTGTCCCCACATTCAAGACAGGACATTGTAGCAGGGTATTCTCATATGATTCTTGTCCTAGACTCTTTTATCCTCTGGAATACATTGAGAAACTTCACATTAGCTATGACAAATAGCTAATCTGTTTTATTTTCCAGAGACAACAAATGCTAAATCTGAATTTATTTATTCACTTGAAGTAATTTACTTGTTTTAGTTCAGTCCAGTGGTTTAATCTACCACCTACTTATAACCAAGGACCATTGGTAGTATAAATACATCATATAAATCACCTCCTTAATTTAGACCTGTTCACAAGTCTGGAGCAGGAAGTTTTAGAATGATAACTGTTTTGTGAGAGGGAACACAAGAAAAGAATGGGTAATAAAGATGTCTCTTTATTTTAGAACACAATATTTTGGTAGGTAGGCAGGCGGGTGTTTGTAAACATAGTAGTCTTGATCTGCCTTATTAACAATTTTAAAAATAGCATCTGAACTGATAAGGAGGTCAGGCAACTATGACGTAGAAGCCCTTGAGAGGCTCTAAAACTGAAAAGCCCTTTTACAATCTTGCAAAACAAAGCTAAGTAGAATCACAGCTTTTAGAAATAACTTAAACATGGACATAATCCACCCTTCCGCCCCAAAAGAGAGTTAATACAGATTCTATTACGCCAGGTTGAAGAGTAGTGTAAGTCTGCTAGGTAGATCCTATCTGGCTGTGAGAACATATCCTGGAAGAGTATCATGTAATAGACCGTAGTCTTCTCTTTTACATTCTGCAAAAATTACAGTCTTTTCGTCTTTTGCTATATCAGAATATTAGCATGCATTTATCTAAATTAAGGCTGAAGAGGAGCTGGAATTTAGGCAAGAGTGCACTGCTAGGGATCACTATGGCTATAACCTCTTTATTTTGCCACTTCTCTTTTGCTTATTATGTGGCAGGAAAACAAGAATGTAAGATGCCTTATCTTCCTAGGTGTTTCCACTTTAAAGGCTCCTCAAACTGGGGTTGTTCATTGAGACGAAAAAAAGTCATGGACAATACTGCATCCCAGAGATTCCATAGTGGACTACAACATCTGTCCAGTAATCTTAAGGAATTCACGGTTCTGTCACTTGTCCTTGTGGTATGGTCCGTTATCACTCTGTCTCAGAAAGGCAGTAAACAAATGGGTCACAAAAGCAAAGCCAAATAACTGACCTCTAGAACATCTGCTGCTAGTTCCTTTTAGCTCAGTAATGATAATGGAAACATGTATCATTTATTAGAGAGTTACACTTATGAAAACATCTTAAAGGGGTGGGAGTGGGAGACGAAAAATAGAAGATGAGTCCATCATTGGCAGGTTGTTTGGGATGTAAAACACAGGTTTCACGTTCCAGAAATTCTCTGCTCAGGAAAACTCTCTGCACATCTTTATCAAAGACATAGTTGATTTATTCAGATAAAATAAGCAGCCATCCAGAAAAATATTATAGGAACCATTTCTACTGTTTTCCATGGGGTTGTGAATACTGGAGATTTATCTAAAGTCTATCATATTTTTCCACTATTCTGACAGAATATGTTGAAAAGCCTTTAACTATTTTAAAAGACTGGATGCTTTTGTCACTCTTTTTAAAGTCACTTCATTAGGAGTTAAATTTACGAAGCATATTGTCTGTGAAAACAAAGATAGTCAAGTATGAAATCACACTTCAGCCACAAGACCTAAATCCAGTATGGAGAGACAGTGATAATTCTGATTATGAACTTAATAATCCCCTAAAATATTTTTTTAAATTGGAGACAAATCAAAAGGATGTAATTTTAGCTTATCAGCAACCAACAGCAGCACTATAACTAAATTTAGCTATATGAACGCTGGTTCTGATGCAAGTTGTATAGTACTTAATCATAAGACCTTGTAGCTGTATAATGTGGAAAACTATTTGTCAGAGGGAAGCAACAAAAAAAGTTCTTTTCAAGCAGTGTGACAAACATTGCAGGTTTTAAAATAAGATTTTACATAAAGGCTTGTCATACATAACCTGCATGGCTGGCACTTGGACTTTTCCTGCCTTTCACTTCATCTCAAAGGACGAGAGATCACATTTTCCAAGATCATGAGGTTCTAGCTGGCAAACAAGTCTATATTGAAACTAATTTCAAGTCACTTTGATGTATAATTAACAATGTTCACTCAAGCGTTCATATGCTTGCAATACTCAAATCCCTCAATAAGGACTTGATCTTAAGTTACTTCAAGCTAACAGCAGCTTTTCCACTGCCTCTGCTGTATTTGGTCAGAAATCAATTAAGTCATGCATCTCTAAGGAAAATTTTTACAATTTTCTGATGCAGAAAAAAAAAATGCATAGCATTTAAGAGTAGTGTTTTATTCAGCCAGGCTTGTTAGGGAAAAATGCCTATCTGACAACCATGAGAGATCCAGGGTCCTCCCACTCTTACGACAGTGGACTGTTGGTCGTTGCAAAATTAACAAATGTCATGGGAATTCTGTGATAGATTTTCATTCTTACACAGCAAAGCATTGCAAGTGGCATACAATTAAACTTCATAATGCACAGTGAAAGCCCTAAAAGCTAGTAAATTTTTTGGAAGGCAAGTGACTTGACTAAGGCAGGGAAGACTCAATGTCAGAGCTGAACTCAGAATTCAATCCATGCGCTCAGCTGTCTTTCCACCTATAAGGTGCTCAGCAGTTGAATCTGTCTGTGCTTCCATTGCAATAGCAACTTGTGCATCATTTTCAACCAAGTTAATGTCAGGCAGCCAATATACCTGGAAGATTACAGAGCTTATGCACATGTGATGGACTGACCTTGTCCGGCAGTCAGACACCCACCCAGCCACTTTCTTCCTCGCTCTCCTTAAAAGGATGGAGGAAGAAAACACATCAAAAAGCCCGTGGGTCAAGATGAAGACAGGGAGGTCATTTACCAATTACCATCACAGGCTAAATGGACTTGACCTTGGGAAAATTAATTTAATTTATTGCCCATTAAAATAGATTTGGATAGTGAAAAACAAAGACAAAAACTAAAATTCCCTCCCCACCTTCTTCTCCCCAGGCTCAATTTCACTCATTCATTCCCAACCTCTCCACCTCCCCCCACCTCCAAGTGGTGCAGGAGGATGGGGAATGGGGTGTTGTGGTCAGTCCAGATCAGCTCCTCTCTGCCACTCCTTCCTCCTCACACTTTTCCCCTGCTGCAGCATGGGTCCTTCCCACAGGCTGCAGGCCTTCATGAACAGCTCCAGTGTGGATCCTCAAGAGATACTGACCAGGCCTCCTCAGAGACATGAGTTATATGAATAAAAGCATTTTCCCAGTCAAATATGTTAGAGACAAAAGTAGAGGACAATGAAAAAAAAATAGAAATCCTGACACTTAGTTGAATGGGTCAGCCTGACCTTGCAAAAACTTGAGAACAAATATAGATGAGAGAATGAAAGCAAGGGAAATTAACTCAGAAGTGTGAGAAGCAGAATCTGGAGTAGAAAAGGAGGCAGTGTGTAACACTTGGGATAGCTGGGAACAGCATTCACCTGAAGAACAACTATTATGAAGAGGTCTTTTGCATGGAGAAGGAACTGGCAGACAGTTGAGCAGGTGTCAGTGACAAATTCATTCCCTTAGAGACTGCAGCAAAGTACATCAGAGGAGAAAGAATAACAGATCAGGGTGAGAAACATAGAGAGGCCATTGATGCTGAATTTTAGTTTAGTCAAGTGTTCTCACACAAATGGTTGCATGAAGAGTTTCAGCAAGGGCTTTATGTGAGATGAAGATTAGGTTTCTGCAATAAGGAGTCCTCTTGCCTTCCATCTTTCTGCCTTCTCACTTGTGCGTCCTCTACCATCCTGCTTCTCTCCTCCCTCACCGGGCAGCCTTCTCCTTTGCCTTTGTGCGTGCCTCCCCTTCTTTTGCTTTCTTTTCTATTTGATATAATAACAAATTAAAAGAAACATAGCTCATTCCCTTTCTAAGTGGTAAGAAGATAATATTTCATTAGTTTCTTATGTTTCATACCCAAAGTAAGAAACTAATGCAATATCTTTAGACTACCACTCTTTTGTGTTGTTTCTTCCCATTATTCCATTCTGGCTTGTCAATTTACACTACAACTACTGCTTCTTGGCTTAGGGTTCACCTGCCACTCCGTCTGAAGTTTCACCCAGAAGAACCTAAGCACATGAGTGGAAAACCAGTATTACACATATAATCAGTAATCTCCCCCTCTAACCCAAAACAGCCTCTGCCTTGGTCTTCCAAAACATTTCTGTACAGTGTCTATTCATTGTATTCTCCAAATGATATAGTACTTTAGCAGAATTTAGTTAGTGAATGTGTTGCACTCCATCCAACTCATACACAGCTTTCAGTGAAGAAGACGGGAAGGACTTCAAGCTACTTTTAGGTAACACTAGAAATGATAGTGTGTCTGTGTTATGTGCCTTTATATATATATATATATATATATATATATCCCTGGCCACATATGCTGTTCGTAAAACTACAAAAATTAGTCAGCTTAATCAAGTAACATTAACTTTTCAGACAATAAAAATAACAGGCCAATAGCAAATATTCAATGTGACATTCTTTCAAAAGGTTAACTTTAAGAGAATTTGGAAAACTGGCATTCAGTACTGGTGCTCAGAAAAATGTTCTCGGCATGTTTCTAGGTTATTATTTCAAGAGGAAACCACATTTACATGTTCAATATATGATGAATGATTTCTTTTATTACCTCCAAACATTATACATTTTTATTGCTGTTTATTAGTTATACTTTCATCTCTTTTTGGTAGGAAAACTTATTTTTACATGCTTTTAAATTATTTTGTAATACCAGCAATTGCATGCTTGCATTTTTATTCTTTTTTAAGATATTGCCTAAAGTGTCAAAATGTTCAGTAAGTGTAATATGATGCCTGCCTAAAAATTGTTTTGTCAATATTTTTGAGTTCTATTCTGATATGCAAAATTTAGGTCTCTAGCTGTTTAGCAATTATTTATTTTTGTTGCTGTTTAGCAATTATATATTTTGGAAACACTTTTAGATCTCTCTGCTAAATTTTAAATTTCTATGCTAACTCTGCACTGATTGCTTTCCTGAAACTTTCCTGATTTCAGTAATTTTAAGAACTAAATTTCACGTTAGATAATTCCAAACAATTAAATGCATGTTCTTTTTCAGGACCAAAATCAATAGTCAACAAAGTCTGTCCTGAATATTGAAAGTCTTAAGTGATCATTAGATATGTACTATTATTGATATAGTCAAATGGAAGTTGTGAGAAGGCCAGTGTTAAATGGAAAGCATATGACTGATTTGAAATAGCATTCTAGAACTTAATTTAGAAAGCTTCTGATTTTTTTTATTATTATTATTTTTAGCATCCTCAGATTTACTTCCTGCTTCCTTCAATCTGGGAATGTAATCTTTTCTAAAGAAAGCTCATCACAAGCAACAATTAGTTCATGTAGGGTCTTGAACAATTAAGCTATTGGTGGCCTACAGCTACAGTGTTCTAAGTCCAGATACACTCACATGATGATATTATAATTAAAAACAGAGACGAGAGAGTGTAAAAACAACATGCAGTCACACTATAAAACATGTCTTCAGTAGCTACTGAAGAATCACATGGTTATAATCACAGCAAATTAATAAGAATCTAAAAATAGTTGTGTTCATTTCCTGTGCTTTGCACATTGCACATCACTGATAAATTATTTTCACACTGTGTTGCAGGTCACTGATAAATTAGCTATAAACATTCTGTCCTCCTAAATAGATTAGTTTATCATTAGCTACATGAATGTTTTACACATGATTGTTAATCAGGAATTAAGAAAACTATACACAGGAGTTATCACATCTAATCCAATGTATTCAATCAGTGCTATAAAATCATTATGAAAGAAATCCATTCTTGCTGTATATTACTTTAATGGGATTAATTGATCTTTCACTGAATTTCATTACAAAGAAGGGCAAGATAGTGAGTGTCTTATTCTTGTAGATCAGAGTCTGAACAGAGTGTAAACAAAATAATCAAAAAGAACCCTTTTCTAAATCAATCCCCTTGACACAATTGAAAAATCCTTAAAAGTACTAAAGCTAGAGTCTATACTAAAATAAAAAGCATCTAAAGGTCTTTTCCAAAGACCATTAAAGTTAGTAAAAAAAACCTTACTGTGACTGTAATAGGTTGTAAATCCAAATGAAATGTAGAAACGTAATTGTACGTGTCACCTTCTTGTTTAACTCAGGTCCTCAGTAGTAACTGCAGTGATTAGATACCCTGTGGCTCCTTCTTTACCACTAAGCAATGACCATTAACCAGGCTGTTATTACTACTGGGTTTTAATCTCCCTGACTGCCCTCATGGACAAAGTAACTTTTTCTTTAGAAGCTTTAGATTATTCTCAAAAAGGCGTTTTATACTGATATACTTTGGAGGAAGTAGCATGTTTGGTGAAAATTTTGCCTAGCAAGGAGTATAGGTATTGTCTCCAAGTACATTTCTGCTGTGGAATCTAACAGAACTCTCCTGTCACTCCATCATCCCTGCAGAATGGAAACAAAATGTCTCATTCAACAGAACTGTTAAATAGCATTTCACTCAAACTTTTCCACTGGGCTGAGGTCTATCTGTCTTAAGTGAAAGGGCTTTTTTAATGTCCAAGGGACTAGAGAGAGTTGAATTAATAGCTGTTTTTCCCCATCTAAATTCTTGCCTGTCCCTTTGTAGCATGCAGTGCTAGAGCATTGCAAAAGACCCATCAAAACTCTTACCAGCAGACTTGGTTCTCTGGGCTGTTCTTTTATCCTCTGATTTCTGGTTGCAAGAGAGTAAGACCACTTTCAACTTATAATTACGGTATTAAATTACACAGTTGTAAAATAAATTATTTATATGGGTTATCTGAGCTGAGAAGTGAGTTGGGATTTAAGATTTTCTAAGGCTAAAGAGATTAGAGTTTCGATAGCAAACCAAAACACTCTTCAGATAAGTGACTCTGTGCAAATCACCAGACTCTTCTCATAATTAACAAAATTGCCACTCTTTAGATTTTTTTTTCCATAAGGAACAAGTTAAACATCTCAGAATAGCTGCAAACTTTGGATGGCATGGAAATATATTCCACTTTAAAACGGAGCTTACAGTTTTATCACATAAGCCGTATGAGTTCCTTTTAACTCAAAAAGCTTATTGATAAAACTAAAGAGGAAGAGGAACTAAAGATCACCTCTACACACGCAAAAAAACCAGGAGCTCACCCTTTCCTATCTTTCCTATTAATCCTCTTCCTCCTTCCCGGTATTTGATTGCTTGTTTTTTGGAAAAATAAAGATCCTACTTAGTCATAGGTAAATGTCATTTCATACTTTCTTGTAAGAAGGTATCAAGCAAAAGCACCATCAGTTGTTTTGATAAAATACAGGACCTGCAATTTCTTTTTTTTTTTTGCCTAGTACTGTTCTTTGCTCTTTATGTATCATTGTCTTGCATTGCCAAAACCAGAAAGGAGATGACAATTTAACAAGTCTGCAAAGTATTGTGTAACAGGGTTAAACATAAATATTTTGTACGTTTTTTATGATGCCTTTTTGAGTCATTTTTGGTAATCGGAACAGTGCTCTCAAAATCTCAAATCTAAGCCATGTTAAAATGGTCACAGAAAAGAGGAGGCTAATGAAAGGAACAGGTAGTTCTGAAGACATCTAAGCCCAGATAAGTGGGTATATTCCAGAAATGAAAGAATCTAGTCCAAAATGACTTGAGCAAGACATCCCCAGAGGGGAGTCCAAATTGCTTCTCTCTCTGTAACAGTTAAGAGTTTTTCATTCATGCAACAGGGAAAAGAATAGAGAAAGAAGTGTTAAAAATGAAAAGTTGAGTTCTGTTTCCTTTTCCTATTTCATTGTGTAGTAAAAAAACCCCAAAAGATTCTTGGTGTTGCTGAGCAGTAGAAACCAACTCAAAGTGATATGACTTCGAACCTAGCCAACTTTTTGGGAAGTTAGAAAAAAATGGGTTAAAAATGGTAAATCAGTATCAAGAATTTAAATGCAGCACTTTTTTAACCTTACCTGATGTAAAAAATTGCTTTAAGCTGGGTAAGTTATTTACCTAGCAATTTACCCAGCAGAATGGAGATAAGATGATAAGAGGTAGGATTGGCACTGGAAACATCATGACTATAACCAATTTCCCAGTGGTCAGTTAATAGGAGTGTATATCTGGAGCTGGGCAAAACTGGTTTTAGAATTAACAAAGAGAACAAACACATAGTATCTAACAATGTAAATGGCACCATATATAGTAAATTCAGGTGTAACACGCAGCTGCAGAGAAGTGACGGAAGAGCAAAGGTGTTAAAGCACATTAGCAAACATTTAAAATGACTCTAAATGGATCCTAGAGTGGGAAAGAAGAAACCACTAACACAAACGTATTTATCACTGAAAGACAGCAACCTTAGGACCAAAGGAGCAAAGGAATCATAAGCATAACAGCAGGATAAGGGGTGGAAACTGAGAATGTATGCAAAAATTTTACTTGCATTTTTGTTCCTTGAGTTTCCTGTAATAATTACATCTAGACTAATAATTATTCTTTAGTTAGGCTGCTAAGATTTCATTGGTACTACTAATAAATTCTTGCTTCGTATGCAGGTGTCCTTCCTTTTGCCCATAAACACAATTTTAAGAACCACATTGTACATGTGGGCTCCTTTTGAAGTAATATACTTACTCAGATGATGCAACTAAATTCAAGGAAGTATTAGAAAACCCTCTGTCTCAAGTTTTTTAAGCTGATATACCACATTACGGATGTATCTATTTAGTCATATCATAGCAACCTCACTGGCAGACACAAAGGAGGCACTTCTGTGGGTAACTGCCAATTCTATCTGCCTTCCAAATGATAACTCTTTCAAAAAGTAACAGTTTTACAGAGAGTATGTACTAGGCTATTTGATGTCAAGAGGTATATACTTTTGTATAGGATATTTTAGGCTGAAATATTCATCTGTTTATATACAGAGGAAATCACTGGAAAACTCTCAGTTCTTGTCTGAATGGTACTGTCTGAAAATATTTTATTCTCCCTTCTCCTCAAACAAATAAAAGAATGTAAACTTTTCTAATAAAGCTCTTTCACTATTCTTTGAAAGCATTGCAAAAATACTGAGTAAGGTTTATTTCTGACTGGTATAAATTCAGTATCTCATAATGAGGTCCATGGAGCTCATTGCAGTATCTAACGATCAGCAAACTAGCCTTCAAATGGCTTTAGGTTGATAATAAGAGGCAGCATTACATTATTCAGATATGACTGGAACAAAAGTCCTAAACAATACTTAACGTGCAGTAAGTGACAGGTCAGCTCTTTTTTTGGAAGAAAAGAATTTCCATACCAACCATTCCATTGTGTAAGAATGGGAGCAGAGGGTAAGATAATTCCATTTCTGCTCCTTCTGGGAAAAAACAAAAAACAAAAAACAACAACGTTATTTTTGGCGTGATTTCTGTTTCATGAATTGTGTTTAGCTGGATTGAAATGTGAATCCTGCAAGTCTCTAATGACTATTATGAACTTAATCACACAGTAAAATTAAGTTAAAGAATATCAGCCTGAAGCTCAAGAAGCCAGACACCCAGCCAGACACCTACTTACTCCCTTTTATTGGTAGGAGGCATATTCTCAGTCTTCATCAAAAACCCTAGTGATGTCTTTTGCAGAAGGCCCTGAAAAATCAGCACATCTGAGGAAGTGAAACAATCTAGAGGAGATTTAGCTGCCTGCAAATTTTTAATAGAAATATGTTTTCCAAGAGTGTCTACTCTGAGTGCTGCAAGGGCTGTAACTTATGGAGGGAAATGTCTCTACAGCCAGAGCAGACCCACTATTTAAATCATGCAATACTTTTCCATTTGACAGGCAGAAAAAGCAAAGTTATTAGTTTGTGTGTGTGTACATGTGTATCACTTCTTTTGCCTGAACTACTGCAACTCTTAAAGTGCATGTTCAGTACTGTTTTTCATAGAATCATAGAATGGTTTATGTTGGAAGGGACCTGAAGGGAACTAGATGAAGGGATCATCTAGTTCCAACCTCCTTTTGTTTGAATTAACATTTTTGCATTTAAAAGTTAGATGACTCCGATGCAAGATGAAAACATACCCACTCACTTTCCAAAAAAAGATCCTATAGATATTCAGGACTTTTAATAATTTCATTGTTTTATCTTCTTTAAAGTCTGTGATCTCAGTATCAGGCTTCAGTCCTCAAATACACCATTAAAACCTTCAAAATATTTCATTTCTAAGAGATTACAGTAATATGTTCTGGGCATCCTATTATTAATGTGGGATGCAGCAAGTGGAAAAGCACAGATGATAACTGGTATGGTTGCTTTGTTTATAAATTGTTTGCAAACATATCGCAAGACAGTGTCGATGGTAAACGTTCTGCAAAATTGAACACACTGTCCTTAATCAAAAGGGGGTGAGGATGCCCAATGATAAAAAAAATTTCTAAGGTTGACAGCTATCCTTTGGCAGTTGTCAGCTCTGAGAGTTCGTACCCTACTCCCGATTTGTGTTTCAGACTCCTCAGCTGAAAGAAGACTGCCTCCATCTGTTCTCAGTTCCATCCATCTTACCCATTTCCTGTGTTTGAACAAAGGAGCTGGTACCTCACCTTTCAGCCCTTTACACATCTCTTTATCAGACAGTCTTCAGTTTCATGCAAGCCTATATAAGTTGCCTACACATGACCTTTAGAACGATGTATTTGTCTCCCCAGCACCTGAGAGGCATTGAGCACTGTTTGACCTGCCCCAGCCTCAGAAACAGCACGATGTCCCACACAGTATACCCTCTAATAAGGCAATATGTACATCTAACTACAGCTGGCCTGGCAAAATGCATGGTTTCCTGAGATAGGGGCATTTTCAGCAGTTACACAGTAGTTGAAGGGACATAAAATGGAAGGGGTGTTATTGCATCAGGAAAGGAGGAAGCAGGGGACATTGAATTTGCAGTAAGAAAGGGAAAG